>NW_006159559.1:4031588-4047172 GCF_000334495.1 Tupaia belangeri chinensis | reverse complement strand
TAGCCAAAACCTCTCAGAAAAAAAAAAAAAAAAATGTTCCTCAGACAGATTCTGCAATGTTGGCATAGATTTCATGGCTGAATTTTTATGATCTGAGGAGCACCCATCCATTTGTTTTTATGAGCTCTCTAACTATAAAGAGTCTGTCACAGAGACTTCATAAACTGTTCAGAATTGAATATTTGTTACAACTCAGGTTATTTTCAAGTCTACCTCTGAATGCTCTGTGCCAAGTCAGTATTTAGCTATCTATTTATAATCCATTAAAGTCATATATTTCTTTCCATAGTTCATAGATTACCAGCTTATAGTAACATTTTATTGAAAGTTTCTCTTCTGCAAAATTCTACTGTGATTGCTGCTATTTCTGTGCAATGCAAGTTGGTCAGTGCTGATGAAAGGATCCTGGAAGTCACTTAGAGATACATATGTATATGTAGATCTTAATCTTCATTCCATTTTACCTAGTTAAAAGTTATAGTTAGAGAGTTACTGTTCTCATTGGACACAACTTTCGAGAAAACTAATTTTGAGACACAGATTTTATACACACACACACACACACACACACACACACACACCTTTAGGAAATAAAAAATATATATATACTAGTGTTTACCTGGTTTGTTGCACAATCTCACTTGAAGAATAATTCAGTCCCCATGCCCTGAATGCTGTGCTGCTCTCTATCACATCCTCACAGCTTGGTCCTTCCTGGTTTCCTGTTGTTTCTTTCCCCATTTCTACTTTTGCAGCCTGTGTATCTACCCTGACCATATTCAGGGGTTCTACTTCCATAAGAGTATTCTAAAGATAGCAGCCTATGCTGATCCTTCCCTTTCAATATATAGCATACCTTTTATTAGCTTGTGTTTTTCCCAGGCATACCTGTTTCTTTTACACAGGTGGACAGTCCATCTCAGCAATAGGAATGGTTAAGCATAGCACAACGCTGATATTTCCTTTGTACTTTTTTCAGGACACAGAGGAGATCTGGGATGTATTTGTGATTGGAAACTGTTTCACCTACTTCCAGTATTAGTGATGTCTTTTGTGACCTCACTCTTGTTCCACTGGTGGTTAAAAATGCTCCATTGTAAGTACACACTGAAGTATACACTCCTAGGTAGCAAAAGAAGGATAAGAAGAAAGTCCTTGGCAATAAATGATACTCTGTGCCTAGAATCCTTCCTAATGAGGAAGGAAAAGCTGCTAGTGGAGAGGCTATTCCCTGAAACAGACAGACCCATAATCTTTACAAATGTTGCAGATGGACTGTTGCATATGGTCTCTCCTCCACTTTGCTCTCTCTTCCCCCTTCATTGTTTACTGTTATTGCATATATCTATTTTATTTATCTACATTTTCTAATATGGGACTGTGAAGAATAAGCAAATCAGTTACTTCTCAATTAAAAATGATTTCTTGATTCTATTGTATTTTACCTGGAGATTGGGGGAATTTAAATCATTATCATTTTACAATTTTCATTAGTTTTCGCTTTCTTATTTGTGTGCTCGTGTATATTCTTCTGATCTGGCTTTTTCTAGTTGGATTATGTTGTTTCTACTTTTATAGTCTCTAGAGTTTTGGAACATATGTGTGTCCTATTTCTAATTCTACCAGCTTTTAGATATAAAACTTTCCAATTACAGGGCCAGATAGTGGCACAGCATTGAAATGCAGTGCTCCATGAAGCAATCCCACATGGGAAGGTTTAAGTCCAGCACCCTCCCTTAGTACATCAGGCAGAAGTGTGTCCACGATCTTCAGTTGACTGAAACTAAATGTGGATTGTGGTGTTAAGACCCTATTGGGGATGATCTCTCTCTCTCTCTAAATAAACTTAACGCAAACTTTACAAACAATATTTACTAATAGTTTAGTGTCTTTTCTAGTTAAGATGGAAATTTAATCTGACTTTACTATTTCCCACCCCTATATACATTAATTTCTTCATCATTTTAGTATCTACACAGTGTAGTTCAATTCTATATTATTGAATTATTGGCTTTATGTAGCATTTGCATTTTTGCAAATGGCCACACCACAATCCCTTTTCTTCTATTCGCTTCTCGGTATCAGTGATCCAAGTCAGGTGTATCCTACATCTAATCTTGTTTCCAAATTATTTTAGCTTCTAAGCTCCTCCATGAGGTAGAGCAGAGATTTAATATGAAGTAAATAGTCTGTATCTAACAGAAGCCCAGTGCAATAGATCAGGACTTTGAGTTTCTAAACTAAGAACCTCAGTTCTTATCACTGTGAGCTCCCTGGCTCTGGGCTGTTTGTTTGTTTTGTTTTGTTTTTAGAGTGTTGATGTTCTTTAAATCATAAATACCACCACCAGGACCCACTTCTTCATTTTGTCCATTATGAACATGGTTAATGATTAAGTGTGGTTCCTATTACCCACAACCTCCAGCATTTTTTAAAAAGCCTCATCATATTTTTTTTTATGTCAATGCACAGCCTGAAAGCTTGAAGTTTATATTTTGGGGGCTTCTAAACTTCAGTTTTCCTTTCTCAATAATAAGAGTTCTTATTTTTATTTATTTTAATTTTATTTTATTTTATTTTTTGGAGAGGTTTTTGCTATAGGGTGTGTGTGCTTGCCAGACAGAGAGAGAGACAGAGAGACAGAGAGCGAGAAATCACCCCCGAGGGGGGATGGCCACACCACAATCCCTTTTCTTCTATTCTCTTCTCGGGATCTTGGGCACGCATGCACATGCGTCCGGCATGAGTTTTAAGCCACCGGGTCCAGGACTCGAACTGCAGTCAACTACATGGAAGTCCAGTCACATAGCCATTACGCTAACTGCTAGTCCCAAGAATTTTTATTTAAATAATGTTTTTTAGGAAAACAAGTGTATGCTATATTTCTATTAAGACCTAGCATATTAGTAAAATTTATGAAATTAGCTTTATATCTGTGTTGTACATAAATGACATTTTAAAAACCTTTTCAATAATTTTATGAAGGTAATATTTACATAAAATAATATGCATCCCTCTTAAATGGATGAGTTTTGACAAGGATCAAAACATCACCCTCATCACAATAAGGATATTGTCCCAAAGACTTAAAGTCAATCCTATCTAGTTCCTTACCCCAGTCAATTACTGCTCCTCTTTCTGTCATCTCTATAGCGTAGTTTTGCCTGTTCTGTGTCTCCGTTCACTAGTGAATGATATCATATATTCTTTTGTTTAACTGTAATTACTGGATTTACATATAATTGTACATCTTTGTGGCATACATTATGATTTTTAAAGCATAGTTTCAGTGTGTAATAATCAAATCAAGGATATAACTGTATTAATTATCTTCAACAAGTAATATTACATTATGTTGTACACATTTGATATGCACCAGGCAGAGTAAAACAGGTCATTTACAATTCAATACTCTATCCAAAAAAAAACTACTAGAACTAAATATAGTATTTATATTATTATGTTTATTCTATTTTAAATCATAGCTACACTAGTCACAGAATATAATTGATTTGACAATTTTCCAATTTTTCTCAAGCAATTTACATAATTCACACATGATCTGCTTATAAATGTTTAGTAAAATTAACTTGTAAATATATATATATATAATCAAATTATTTAGTGGAGGAGACAGATCATATCAGTTTCAATGGCTAGTAATAATTTTAAGTTTTTATTTTTTATATTTTTTATTTCATTCTTTTATACATTCAATCACATTATTTAGCTTACAAGGTGAATATTTCAACAGATGGACATTTCTCTCTAGTCCAGTTGATAAAACTATAAAATACCTTCAACAGATTTCTTTGTCCCATTAATACTTTGCCTCTCTATTCTTCTAAATGTCCTTTCTCAGACCCTCCTCTTTCACACACACTATACCTGGTATTTACATCTATATACTGTGTTTCTATATCCTTTAGTCAATCAGTTTCAGTCACAGAGTGCGGACACACAGTATATATTAAGTGGAGACGTACAATGTCTCTCTTTCATAGCCTGGCTTGATTCACTCGGCAGTAACTATTCCATATTCTTCCACTTTCTGTCAAAAGCCACGTTTCTTTTTTTTGTTTGTTTTTGTTTTTGGTTTTTTTTTTTTAATGGTTGAATAGTATTCCATAGAGTGTATGTGCCACAGTTTTTCTATCCATTCATCTGTCCATTGCCATTGCCATTTGGTTTGGTTCCATGACTTGGCAATTGTGAATAGTGCTGCAATAAACATCAATGTGCAAGCACTTTTCCGATTAAGAATTCTTCTTTACTTTGGGTAGATACAAAGGAGTAGGATTGCTGAATCATATGGCAGTTCTATTTGTAAATTTTTGAGGAATCTCCAAATTGTTTACTTTTTTTCTTTCTTTTTTGTTTCACATATTTGTTTTTCTGGACTTTTAAATTCACTACCATAATTTATTATCTCTATCTCTGCCATGTAGGAATTTTGCATTCATCTTTTATGAATCTACTTTCCCTTCCTTTCTTTTCTCTGTTCTTTCATTTTCCTTCCTTCAGTCCATTTTCATTCTTTCCTTCTCTCTCCTTCTTTCTTTCATTCTCCCTTTCTCTATTTGTCTCACTCTCATCCTTTCTTTCCTTCCTTTTTTGATCTTTTTCTCATTCTCTCATTTGATCATTCTTGCCATTTTCAAAGAATCAGCCTTCAGTTGTGTGAATTCTCCCTATTACATTGTTTTTAATTTTATTGGTTTTTTATGTATAGCATTAGCATTTTTCATTTTTTTCTTTACTGGTACTATTTTTCTTCTGAGTTATTGAATCAAATTCTTAGTTTGTTTTTAATATTCATTATCTTTTTTATAAATGTATTAAGGTTATAAATGTTTCTCGAAACACTGTGGGAGAATAGGAAATTTTCCATTGCAGAAGAATTTTAAATGATGTGTATAGATAGTCTGCCCTCCAGAAAAGAGAACATAACTCTTTACTTCTCAAATGTGACCTATACACAGTGACTTCATTTCAAAGAGTACGATGTGGAATTTTTTTTTTTAAAGAAAAAGTTTAAAGGAACATGAGAAATGTTATTTCAGATGGTTTATCAAGATCACCATATACAGGTATAAATCGCAGAGTATATACCTTTGAAATAATGTGATAAAAATGCCACTTTGCTCTGTCATCTTCCTCCAAAAGCCCCATAAAACCAATAATTATGAAAAACAAATTCCAATAGAAAGGATTCTACAAAGTTCCTGCCTAATATCCTTCAAAACTCTTCAGGTCATCAAAAACATAATAATATGATAAACTGCCACAGCCAGGAGCACTCTCAGAAGAGAGTGGATTGGATTATGAAAGAAAGGGCATTGAGTAAAAATTCAGGAAATTTGAATAATTATAGACTTCAGTTAATAATAATGTGTCAATATGGATTTACTAATTGTAACAACTATATCATAGTAATGAAGATGTGAATAGGAAAATTTGGGCAGAGGATTTTGGAGAATTCTCTGTACTATCTTCACTAATTTTTTTTTTTTGAGAGATTTTCACTGTAGGGCACTTGCGCTCTCCAGACAGACAGAGAGAGACATAGAGACAGAAAGCGAGACATCGCCCCCCAGGGGGGATGGTCACGCCGCAATCCCTTCTCCTCCATTCTCCTCTCGGGATCTTGGGCACGCACGCACACGCGCCCGGCGTGAGTTTTAAGCCACCGGTCTGGGACACGAACCACGGTCGACTACGTGGGAGTCCAGCGACATAGCCATTACGCTAACTGCTGGTTCCCTAATTTTTTTTTATTTTTGAAGAGGTTTTTGCGATAGGGCGCATGCGCTCACCAGAAAGACAGAGAGAGACAAAGAGATACAAGGCGAGAAATCATCCCCCAGGGGGTATAGCCATGCCACAATCCCTTCTCCTTCATTCTCCTCTCGGGATCTTGGGCACACACACACACACATGACCAGCATGAGCTTAAGCCACCGAGTCCTGGACTCGAAGCACAGTTGGCTACATAGAAGTTCAGTGACATAGCCATTATGCTAACTGCTGGTCCCTCTTCACAAATTTTTGTAGTTATAAAACTTTTTAAAATAAAACTATTGTAGTGGCTGTGTATCTAGGTTTAGATAATTAATCTTAACTTTTTATTTCATCTTTGACATTTAATGAAAACAGAATATTTTAACAGGTCCTATGCAAGCATGGGTTCCCTATTAATTTGCTGTTACCTTATTTTAAAGTAAAGGCAGGGAAATACTGAGGTCTAGGCTAGCCCTAGTTATCAGGATCATAACTTAGGAGTCACATAACTTAAATGTCCTTGACTCTGCAAAGCATCAGTTGAACCCAATAAAGCCTGTTTCACCAACATTTTGTTGTTTAAGAACCAGCACTAAAGATACATTCTCTAGTTTAAGGATACATTTTGCAGTTCAAAATATATTCTTCCTTCTAAACATGTGACACAAAGAATAATTTATACCAAATGCTTTTTATTATCAAGTTTCAGTCACCTTCCACAAAATGGTTAAAAAGAGAGAGAAGAAAACAACAACGAAAAACTTTACAAACACAGTGTGATCTTTTCCCATTGTTCTGAGTCAGCTCCAAACCCATTGTGCCTAAAGCTCATTTTTCCATCCATCTAACTGATAAATACAAGCTATGAAATTCTTTATTCTATTCGTAGCAGCTTATGTAGGTATAGTCGAAAACAATTCTTCAGGAAAAAAATTAGTTTTAACTTTTTCTTTTGGAATTTTCTATTTAATCCATGAGTCATTAAATGTTGACACTTAGTTTTTTAGCTACGTTCATGTTAAAAAAAATTCTAATATTAGAGCATGGTAAGAGAAAAATCTTACAAAGGTAATTTTTTAAAATGTAGTATATCTTTCTTTGTTGAATCCTTTCACATGTTACACATAATCTCTTAATCCATACCAACATATACAACCAGCATCCATTCTGACTGGCCAGTGATCTGACATATTATTAATTTACTGATGTCCACATCTTCCTGATTGTTAACAATTACTTCTGTTTCATGAGTGCCTTAAAAGGAATGGGTAGTATCTTCTTACTGAATATAAATTTCTACATCAGTTAGAATCAATTGATCGAATACATTATTCAACTTCTCCAAACCATCACTACTTACATTTTATGTGCTTGGCAATTCTATCAATCTCTCAGACGTGTGCTAAAGAAAGAAAAAAAAAAAGTAAGTAATGCTTTTCACCATGTAATTTTTCCAGTTTTGTTTAGTGCTTTTCTTTAATGATATTTTGTTAGGTAAATTTTTTAAGATCTATAATCTCAATCACCATTGCATTCATCTATATAATAACCTCTTTCTCCTTTTTGATTATTTTTGTCTCAAAATCTATTTTGCCAGACATAAAGTGCTACTGGTTCATACTTATCTACTTTTAGGTTTTTTCATCAATTATTTTTAAAATATTATAAACTATGTTTTTTTTTCATTGTTTTCTTTGTGGTGGGAGATACTTTGGGATATTTGTTATTTATCAAATTTGAGAATCTCCATCAGTTTATTGATGAATTTAGTCCATTTATACTTATTAAAATTAATGTTACAATGCAATTTATTTCTACTACCTTACTTTTTCTGTTTTTTATTTTTATTTTATTCTTTTATGCTTTTAGTTAAGTAAGCATCATTTTCTTTCAATGATTTAAAAATAATCTTTTCACTTTTTTAAATTTTAATTTGCCACAGGGCTTCTGTCTTCACTTGAGACAAAGAGAATGACAGAGAGGAAGAGGGAAAGAAAAATCACCTACCATGAGTAATGGGCCTATCAACCCCTTTTCTTCCATTTTTCTCTCCTTTCAGGGTTTTGGACATGTACATACACACACCCAGCATGTTTTGCAAGCCACCAGGACCTGAACCACATAGTCAGCCAAGTAGGATTAAAGCTACTTTAACCACCAGGCCACTGGCTGGCCCAATCCTTTCATTTTCTGATACTTATTTTCTAATCCATAAACAGATTTATTTATAAGTTTTTATGACAGATACTGGTGCACGCACAGGAGAGAGAGAATGCACCTGCAACAGGCTACCATCATGCTGTGATCCTCTTTCTGCAACTTGCCAGCTTCTCAGGATCTTGGGCACCCACATGCACACATCCAGCCCAACCTAAAAAGCCGAACTCATGGCAAATGTGGCTTCCAGTATCACAGGACACTACAATTTATCACTATACCACAGCATCTGGATCATAAGCAGGCTTACTGTTTTCTATAAATATTGGTGATTTTCTCTTCTATAAAAAATATTGTTTTGTCTTTATCTAGGATCACTATTCCTATTATCTCCATCTTCACCACAGGCATATTAGCAATACCTAGATTTTGAGACTGTATTGTTAAGGATATAGAAACTTCTTGCTGACATTAGGTAGAATTATTGACTCTTTGAAAGAATTATTTCCTTTATCTTATTTATTATTTTTTTTTTTAATTTGACTAGAGCAAGACACAGAGAGAAAAAGCAAGAAAGCAAACTGCCAGGTCCAGGACTTGAACCATGGTCAGGCACATGGGAGTTCAGCACCTTTAACCACCACACCACCTGTTGGCCCCTGTATTGACATTTTTAAGCTACAATCATTTTTGCTTAATTATTTGCATACTCTTATTCCCCATGTGAATAGATTCCTCTTTTCTTTTAGTGAGAGACATTATTCAAAAGCATTTTCTGAGAGGTATATTTTTCCCCCATAGAGAGGTTTTGCCTTAGAGTATGTGTATTCATGAGAGAGAGGGAGAGAGAGAGAAATCTCCCTCGATGGGAGGATGATCATACCACAATCTCTTCTGCTCCATTCTCCTTCTGGGGTCTTGACCAAGCATTCATCTGTGCCTCGTATGATTTTCAAGCCACCAGGTCTGGGACTCAAATTGTGGTCAGTCATGTGGAAGTCCAGCAACGTAACTGCTACACCATTTGCCGGCTCCTTTACAAGAGGTTTTATACATTAAACCTCTAAGTTCTCATATAACTTCAGATTATCATGACTGCACATTCATTTTTAAGTGCTACCACTCTATTTCACTTTTGAGAATTTGATGTAGATTCAGCTATTGTTTTTTTTGAGTCATTTACTCTTTAGAGGTTTTTAAACTTTTTGTGTCTTTATGGTTCTTTAATTTCACTGTCATCGATGTATACTAGCTTATAAATTGCTTTCAAAGATGAACCCTCCCCCAGTTTTGCCTTCTTTGATTACCCGCTACTTTGGAATGTGACTTTATGCTCCTCCTCCTTTCAAGAGGTAGTGTTTCTTTCTCTACCTTGTAAATCTAGGTTTATAGTCTAGGTATATTAAGTCTAGGTATATTACTATTTTTTCAATTGATTACCAAACATAATTAAAGCAGAGCTTTGACCACCATTTGCATATTAGATTCTACCTTCTATTCAGGTCTTAGACCTCAGAGACCACAATGTGAATACCAGACTGAGGCTGCACGCTCTTACTGGAGAGAACACTTGGGAAAGAGCTGAGGGGTCTTATGTACAACCTGACATCTGCCAGACACATGAGTGAGGGTATTCTAGAGGGCTAAGCCTAGACATGTTGACAGATAACTGTGAACTGAGACAGATTACTGAGAACTCGAGTAAACCCTGTAGAAACCAATAGCAAAAGCACCCAGGTTATCCAAGTTAAAGTGCTTGCAGAATTTTGAACTTATAAATCTTTTTTTGCTTGTTCTATGCCACTTAGTTGTGGGATAAAATTATACAGAACAGACTAACTGATGAACTTAACTTTCCTATAGCACTTTAAATCCTAAATTTTTAACAGTTTTTTAATTCTTGGAATACTTAGTTGTTATTTCTTTACTTACAGTTTCTTTTTATCTTCATCTGACACTTTTTGTATATGGATCTTTATACTACTATGTTTTTAATCTCTACTCAACTTGTTTTATATTTTTATCACTTTATTATTTCCTGAGTTTTCCTTTTTCTTTTACTATTTTGTGTGTGTGTGTACACACACACACACACACACACACACACACATCAACTTGATTTCTGTTAGGATAATTCATTCCCTAGCTTACCTATCTTTTTGTTATTTTTTTATATCCTGAGTGTCCGTATAGTTCTTTATAACTGTATCTTGTTTTATGTTAAGATATTTCTTTTGTACATTTTAAATTACTGATATGTCTATTTCATTACTTTAATTAGTCTGGTGAGATTCTTTTTAACATCTTTTTGCCTATTTTTATTCCTCAATTTTGTGAATTTTCCTCCAATCACATATTTGATCAAAAGTGTCAGCATAATGAATTTACCACAATATCATAAAATTTTTTTAATAAAGTTATATATAAGAAATATAGTAAAGTTAAATTGGTCAAACCTGGACTGATAAACTGGTTTCCCATACACAGAGTTGTTAACATAGTCTACCCTTGACTTTTAAAGATAAATTCAAGTTAGACTGTCTTAAGTTATTATGTCTTGACCACAGGATAAGAACATGACCCTCAGAAGATGTAAAGCTTTCTTCTGAAGAGACTGGAGATTTCCACAGCCAGTTATCAATCTTGGAAACGGGATTTAACCTTAGGGGCCAATCTTAAGTAAGTGGAGGAGAACACACTTCTTTCTGAAATGAGGGTCAGTTTAGCAAGAATATGACAGAAGACCAAGCAGTGATTAGAGTAGACCTACTCTCAACTACCTGATGACAGGCTTCAGGTCATTGTTTTAGGAACTGCCTTCCAATTTCTACATGCAAACACGCATGACAGAACTGTCAATAGCACAGCTCTGCTTCACTCAGGGATAAATATGTAATCCACATAATCACAGACATGGAGTTTGGTTCAAGGGATATCAAATCCCTCAATCCAAACTAGGTAACTTTTTCTTAATTATTGTGAAAGAAACACATGCTTGCTCTAGAGACTAGCATAAGAATTACGTGAGGGGCCAACAAGTGGCATGGTGGTTAAGGTGCTGGACTCTGATATGGTCAACTTTGGTTCTAGTACCAGACTTAGTGGCTAGAAAATCATACCAGGTGAGTATGTATGTATGACCAAAATTCCACAAGAAGGGATTATGGAGTGATCAGCACCTCCGGGTGTAATTTCTTACTTTCTCTCTTACTGTCTCTGTCTCTCTGCTGAGCACACATGCCCTATGGCAAAAACCTTAAATAATAGTAATAATTAAGTGAACCTAGTGACCATCCAGAAAGTATAAAGTTGGGGAAGGTTGCCTGAGAATTAAGTTAACATGGAAGGAAGTGGGGAAATGATAAATGGAAAAGAGAAAAAAAGAGAATTGTAATATTATTAGTGTCTTGGTCCATCTGTGTCTAAAACATGTTGGCTTGCTTGTTTGGTTTTGGCTGAATAAAGTTTGAATTATACTTCTCTTACTGCAACCAAAAACAACATGATTTTCACAAAAATTTGTGTCAGTTACAAAGTGCTCTTAAAATAATAAGCTGCTCATCTCACGTCCATCAACATATTGTACAATGTAAAATACTTAATACTATTGAACTGTGTACTTCAAAGTGGTTACAATCATAAATTTTATGTTATATGTACTTTATGACAATTTTTTAAAAATTAAGGAGAGAGAAAGAGAGTATGTTGATGTTGGGCAATCAAAGGGAAACATCAGCAGACATTTTCCTTGCTTTCATGTCCCTAGTGCTTTTTAAAATTCTTATGTTTGAAGAATTTTCCATATTTCATGGTCATGCCAGGAATTCATTTTCCCAGTTTCCCCTGTAGTCAAGGTACAGACATACAGCTTGGTTATGGTACTTGGAATCACCCATGCCAATTTTCACTTCGAATGCAATGTGAAGAAGCAAGCATCTCACAGTATTTGTTCCACTTGGGGTGAGAGCATTTAGAGCAGTTGTCAGAAGCATTAACAGAAATTCAGTGGCAAGCTTTGGATGCTCTACACCTGATGGTAGCCATGGGATCTTTAATAGATCCCACCGCCTTGCAGCCAGCAGGTGGCATGGTGGTTAAGGTGCTGGACTCTCACAGGGCTGACTGAAGTTCAAGTCCTGGACCTGTTGGTTTGAAAATCACACCAGGGGTGTGTGTGTTTATGCCCAAAATCCCAAGAGAAAAAACAGAGTAGAAGAGATTGTGGTATGACCAATTCCCCAGGGGGTGATTTCTCACTTTCCCTCTCCTGTCTCTCTCCAGCGAGACCATGTGCCCTATAGAAAAAACCTTTATAAAAAAAAACTTAATAAAGCAACTCTATAGTAGAAGTATTGTTCCAAATATGTAGAATTCAAATGTGATTCTCCACCTTTCTAAGATACTCTGTGAGCTACCTAATATTTTCAATACATCATTTTTCTGTTTCAATGATACTAATGTCCTTGCTTGGATTCTCTAGAATATATTAATAGAATTGAAAAGTGACATGCTCCTAAATTGCCCATATGAAGTTAGTATAATTGTAACTTTTAAAACTTATTTAAAATGGAGAGGAGAAAAAGGTAGTGAGCTGGTTGATAAGGTGCAGTGAAGAGTAGTGAGTGTTTTTCCTTTGCTGTAGGAAAAAAATGAAAATCCCTGTTAGACAGAAAAAAAAGACAGTTGAGGAACCTTACCTCTGGTAATTAGGGGATCAGACAATGTGACTTACAAGACGAGTTGTTTTTTGTTGTTTTTGTTCGTTTGTTTAATCCAAATTTGTTGAGGGTGTTGAACTATTTCATGCAAACATCAAGTCTCTTTTCTCCTTTTTAATTTATTATAATCATAATCTTGTTTATATTACATTGAATCACATACAACTTTACAGTGTATTACATTTATTTTTTCCAGAAGGAATACCATGTATATCAGTCAATGCAGAGACATTAAAATCCTCATTTCATCATCCTATAGCTTTTCATTTTTTCCCAGTTATTATTATTATTCCAATTATTTTTTTAAACAGTCAATCACTATTTCTCATTTTGCTTGTAAAAAGACTTTACCCAAAATTAAATACTTCTCAGACCAATCCAGTTGATAATACTATACATGTCACCAACAGGTAATAAGCCATATCTGTGTTCTACTAATGTCATGCCACTCTATTTGTTTTCTTGCTATCTTTCTCTATACTCTATACTCTTCTCCCACCCTGTTCCACACTGTGTTATCATCGTTAACTATATTCACTGCTTTTATGTCCTCCTGTATTTCTATTTCTACCACAGAGTGTGGATAGTCAGTATATATTAAGTGGATACATACAATATCTTTCTTTCATATCTTGGCTTACTTCACTCAGCAATAGATCCTCCATATCACAACCATCAAGTCTTAAAAAAAAAAAAAAAAAAAAAAAAAAAAACATAGCTTTAAAAAAAAAAAAAAAAAAAAAAAAGACATATTTGTCCCAAGCTGACCTCTTTGAATGTCAATGGAAAAAGGCATAGCCATGCCAAGAGATGTGTTTTATTTCTAAAATTTTAAGGGATTCCTATTAGACTTGCATTACTACTTATGTCTCTATATTGTCTGATTCTCAAGGCATTTATTACTCCAAACTTCTATTTCTCTTTATTTTCATTGCTGGTGACACTACTAGAATATAAATTCCATTTCAGTAGCTAATGGCTATATCTGAGCCAAAAGAGTCTCTGACAGAGTATTTTCTTTCTCTTTTTTTCTTAAGAGATACATGTGCTTGCCAGAGACAGACAGACAGAGACAATGAGAGGGAAACTGAGAAATCACCCCCTCACCCACACGGGGAATGGCCATGCCACAATCCCTCCTCCTCCATTCTCCTCTTGGAATTTTGGGCACACACATACACAAACCCAACAGGTTTCAAGTCACCGGGTCCAGGACTCAAACCATAGTAAACCATGTGGGAGCCCAGCAATATAATTACTATGCCATCTGCTGATCCCATGTATTTTCTCAGTAAGTGTGTTGAACTAATATTAAAGTGTAAGAATGAAACAAATTAGATATATCTTCATCTGGACTCTTTAATTCTACAAGGATATGATTTTTTCTTAATTTAAATTGCAAATCAGCTAGACTAAATTTACCATTGGTTTTTCATTTTTATGATCATTCCGTGAAGTCAGTATTATTTTTCCCTTTTATAGATAAGGAAAATACAGCTAAAAGTTTCAGAAGTATGTCTATATGTCACACAATTAAAAAGCCAATGAGGAGGCCAATAGGACTTCAATGCTTATCTCCAAGATGTTATTTTGAATTTAATGTGTGACAAGTAAGACAAGTTACTAGGAATATTATAGTAACTTTACTGATTTATCTCTCAGTCCTCACCATCTGTGAGACTGATTTAATTTTCCTCTCTCTACAATCATAGGAATATATGTGGGAAAAGGTTCGGTATAGTACTAATGTAAAAATAGCGTTCAAATTCTTGATGCTTCTTATCACACACAATTCTTACTTCCTATACTTTCCTATACTTTTTTTTTTCTTTGTGAATGTCAAATTGTCATTTGTCTGCCTCACTTAGTTTCACTTAAGGGAAAATATAAACTTTGAAACTGTGTTTTAAAAAGGCTAATTTTTCATTACTCTGATATGATAAAAAATTTGCTCATTATAAGTTTTTTTCTGAACTTTTCCCCTCAGTGACAAAATATACTATCCAAATAATCATAAAATTTTCATTGTTATCAAAATTCTCTGCACTTTGCCAATACAGAATTAAACATTCTCTCTCGAACATTTTCCAAATATCTCCAGCTGTGTTTCTCAGGCAGGCTAGACAACGGCTAGACGAATGGTTACATCAAAGTAGCATCTTCTACACAGAGAAGACTCCCTCGGCCTGTGGCCCCTAACAGAGAATCTGTGGGGATGAGATCATCTCAGAGAAGACTGTTTTCCTTGCCTTTTACTTTATTTTCTTAACCAGAAAAATGTTTGTTCATGTAATGGTTTGGCAAGGCATATTATCCCAAAGGACTTCTTAAGCTAATAGTCCCAATGTCAAGTCTAGGAAGAAACGCAACTGCATTTTAGCCTTGAATCAAGTTGCTCAATAGCCTTGAATATTCTCTATTGTGAAAATGAAATTACCTTTACTTTTGAAGGGTTCTAAAGTTTTATTCTTCTTCCTATTTATATTTAGCTTATGTATGATACTATCAGTGAAAAAAATCTATTGAATTAGTCATTGTTAATACATTATTTTGGGGTGAATGATTGCCTCACATCTCTGAAACTCTTCTATTGTTTACACCTCTTTTATGCCTCTCTCTTCTTTTTAGAAAAGTAAATTATTTCATTAGGGAACACCCTGTAAATGAGAAGCAGTAATGGATTTGTTTTCCCAAGTGTTACCTGTTAGGATCTGAACATGCTTGTTCTCCACACAAGTACATTTAGAATTTTCACTTCCAAAATAACTGGAGTCAAATTAGGGAAACGTGCTCTTGTCCCAGTCCATCCTCTTTTACCCACAAAGTGACTGGGATCTGTGCCTAAGAAAATAGTAACATACTCACAAGCTGTGAAGGCTAGAGAAAATTACTACTCAAACTGCAGTTCATTCGCCAACCACAGTTCAC
>NW_006159559.1:4014573-4031039 GCF_000334495.1 Tupaia belangeri chinensis | reverse complement strand
TCCCCCAGCTACAGATTCATCTAATTTTACTCTCGCATTCATAAGAACATGTTACAAAAGCTTGAAGGCTCTTGAGCAGAGTCCTTATCAAAATATGTTAGTACTTGCAATTGGCTAATGGGCCAACTGTCTTTTGTCCAGGTAATCTGTACACATTGCTCCTTTAATCTGGAATCTCCTTATTGACCAGGTTAATTCTTTTCATATCTTAAACTCTCAGTGCTGGTACTTCTTTCTCAGAAAACTTTCCTTACTTGTTTGTTTGATACCTCTTCATTGCTCTCATGTGGCTACTGCAATATACTTACTATCCCACATCTTAACTGCTAGCTCATCAGTTTCCTGTAATTGAACATATGATCCTTGAGGATAATACCTGGGATTCGGTTTATTACTACTAACATAGTACCTAGTATGTTTTATAGTCAATTAATATTTGCTCCATGTGTGTATTAACATAAGAATTATTAATGCATGAGTAAATTATCACAGGAATTATTTATTCCAGATAAAGTAGTCATTTCTAGTTGACTTTGCATTCCTCACTACTTACTTCATGGACACGTTTCTCAAGCTAATAAAGTTTTATTGGAGAATTAGACTTTCTTGTATATCTAGCCATGTAAATTTGGGACATTTTTCCTAAGACCCTTCAAGGAACACTCCCAGAACATAAACTCTTAAATAGTATCAGGTGACTATCTGCTTATTTTAATGCTTATAGTTTACCAAAACATGATTCATTTTTTATTCATATCCTACTATGTACCAAATAAGTCATACGAACTTCAATGCTCAAGCATTTCCTGCATATTGCTTAAAGTCTAAAACATAAATTTTTAATTACATAGAATGAAATGCTTTATAGCAGATGACAAATGAAAAGTTTTCTAACATAATTCTCTTGAATTTCATGACTTCCTGATTTTGATACTGAGTTGCCAGTTGAGTACCATATCCTTTCACTTGAGTTTCTGAAATTACAGCACTTCTGATAAAAACAAAAAAGTTTAAGAGAGAATAAATGTAGAATGACAGATCGCCACTACTGCACCTGTCCAATTCTGCAAGTTATTAAAAACTCAATAGAGCATCAATTACTCCGTTTTATGACTGCTTATTACAATAAAATTTGATTTTAAAAACTTTTTTTTTATTGCCAGAGGGAACACATGAGTGAGTGAGTGAAAGAGAGAGAGCATAAATCCACTCATATGGTATGACCATACTACAATCCTTTTTCTTTCATTTTTTCACCCCCTTAGGATGTGGGAGGCACATGCACATATACTCGGCATGTTTTTCATACCACAATCAGTTATACAGGATCTGGCTCCCAGATGCACAGGGCTTAACCACTGCACTATGAGGATGGTCCTTGTCTTAATTTTTTTTAAGTGTATTTATTTCCTCTATGAGCAAGAGAGACATAAAGGTGATGAGAGAGACAGAGACACAGAGACACAGTACCCTCAATAAAGTTGTGATGCTACAATTTACACCCAGATGCATTCAGCACCAGATCACAAGCACATGACTAATTGGCATACTCAGGGAAGTCACCAGACACTAACCTGGAACCTTTCTAGAAGGATCAGTCTCAAAAGCATAATAGTTTATCTTTCTCCCCAGTACTCAATTTTGGAAACTGCTTTATTAAATACAACTATCCTACAAGTGTCAAAAACATTCATTCATTCATTGTTAAATAGTACAACAGAGAATGCTTTGTTGAAAAAGTGATGCTTAAATGAGGTGAAAGGGCAAATCTCCTCAGGGAAGGAGATTCTAGGAAGAAAAACTGCACTAGAAAGAGTACCAGGGTTAGTCTGTTTGGAGTGTTTGAGGAATGCCAAGGAACTGCATGCCATATGGGTGGAGCAGAGCCAACAATGGGGGTTAATAGTAGAGGACAAAGTAAAAGCAGATCTAGAGGTGACTTGTGCCATTGGGGAAACCACTGGACAATTCTTATCAGGAATATTACATGACTGACCCATGTTTGAATCTTTGGGACAATCACCTGACTGATGTGTTGAGAAAAGACTAAAGGAAAATAATCGTAGGAACCAAAAGAAGTATAAGATATAGCAATGATCTGGGGGGACACAATGGTTAAGAGTGAAAAAAGTGGTGAAAACAGTCCATTTCGGAATACATTTTAAGTTAGCTTGATAGGAATGATAAATTGATATATGGGTTAAAATAATCTTGGAAAAAATAAGAATTTCAAGATTTATTTTTTGTCTAAGCCATAGAAATAGCAGCTATTAGTTGAGGTTAGAAGGACTCTAGGGGATTATTAATTTGGAGTGAGTTTAAAGGATAAAGCTTTGTTCCTTTTTGATTTGAGGTACCTATTAAGTATTCAAGTACAAATTTTAGAGATAGGCATGTAGAAGAAATTATTCTGTAAGTTTGTAGGAACTTATATAGATAGATAGATAGATAGGTAGATAGATATAGATATAGATATAAATATAATTAAGAACCATGGGATTAAATGAGGTCACTAGGGAAGGAAATACAGACAGAAGGTGATCCTTGAGAAGATGTTAGAGGGACAGATTGATGAGGTCTCAGCAAAGTGATCAGTGACTTGGGTGTAAAACCAGGACAAGACAGTGGCATTATCACTGCCATCTGTGTCAATGTGATCATATCATCATTAATCAAAAGCTACTGTATGCCAGGAATCGTATAGGTGCTATTCATGAAATATCTCAACTGACGACCTCAGGAAGGAGGTGCTATTATATTACAATCTACGTAGCAGTTACTTTCCCAAGATGAAAACAAGAGGAGGGTCAAAATTTGAACACAGGTCATCTGACTCTAGGACACAGTTTCTTTACTGCTACAAGCAGTAATAAAAACATAGGGTTTAAAAGAAAATTAAGTAACAGCAGAAGCACACCAGTCATGCACTGCATTTATAATACCCAATCCCTAGACACCGTAATCACTCACTACAAAAGTTTACAAGGAATGCTTAGTTATGTGTGCTCTTTTGTGACAGCACTCCATGTTTGCATATACATATTGAGCAGAGAAGAGAAAATGCCTCTGTTCTTAATCCAAATCAGAAAGTCTGGGTACCATATTAAAGGCATGATGCATCTGGTTTCATTGAGAGCACATGGAAATGTGAGGAAAAAGATGAATGTCAGACCATTTGCCTAAGGTAGTCACTAATGGCACCTTAAGCAAGTCACACGACCTCACAGAGCCTCCCTTGCTGAACCTATAAAATAAGTTGCACAAGAAGGTGAATTTGAAAACTGTCTACAATTTTTATCTACTCCAAAAGAATGTTTATGCATTTTAAGCCCCTGAAAAAACATTCATGCTTTGGATTAAAATATTTTCATTAAGCCCCATAATGAAACATTTCTGATGTTACATTTTCTTTAAGGCTATATATAATATCCTATGCCCCATGTGCAATGTAATATGTGATTTTAAAACTATCATAAAAAGGGTATAACACTGTCTTTTTCAAAAATTATTAAAATATACAATGTTTCCAAATATAATTTTTTCAGATTTTTGCTATAGGGCACTTGCTCTCACAAGAGAGACAGAAAGCAAGAAATCACCCACCCAGGGAGGATGGCCATGACGCAATTCCTTTTCCTCCATTCTCCTCTTGGGATTTTGGGCACACACTTACACACACCCAACATGAGTATGAAGTCACTGGGTCCAGGATTTGAACTGTAGTTGACTACATGGGAGTCCAACAACATAACTATTATGCCATCTGCTGGTCCCCCAAATATAATTCTAAGGAAATTTTAATGAGGTTTTATTTGACATCATAGTCTTCTCAGACCTCAAATATTTTAATATTTCCTGATAGTCAATATCTGTTCATGTCAGCACCATCTTTCTATCATTAAGACCTCTGGAATATAACAAGGAACCTGTATCTTGGATTCGAAACCAGGAGGATATGTTCACACTGTTTAATAATATGTAGCAAGATTATTTTTTTACATCTAATTATGTTCATGGAAACTTAGAAAGTAAAATTTAAATAATGTAAACTATGTGCAAAATACTGTCCTAGGCATATCTATTCATTCATTTCATTATTATTGAGCCACATGTTTAAATGTAGTTTATTAAAAACAGATCTGTGTTTGACATGGATAATATGAACCTTTGTAACTTAACCCAGCAATAAAATTATACAGGCAGTCTTTCTAGCTGCTATTGTTCTGAGGGTCTCTAAGGATTTATCCAGTAGCAGAAATTCAGACATTTTTCATTAACTTCATACTGCTAGAAAAATTGCTTAATTTCTTTAAAACTAACATTCATTCATGAAAGAATTAGAATTCTTACAGTAAGCAAATCTCTTTTTCAAATAAAAAGTAATATTCCAGAAGATAAAAACAGAGTGATCCCAGGTCTGCTGGGTTATTTTATTTGGTTTAGAAAAGTTCCTCATCAATGAAATGATATAGTCCAAGGATGAAATCACCCTTTCTAGGTTTGACTTAACTAGTATCATATTCCATCCCAAACTCTTAACAAATCTGAAGAGTTTCTCTGAAACTTAGTCTGTCCGTTTGCATAGAGAAGGTGATCCCTGAGAAGCAGTGATGTCAAGAGTTCAGACTGATGGGACCAGCAGTTGGCATAATGGCTATGTTGGTGGACTCCCATGTAGTCAACCATGGTTCGTGTCCTGGACCCGGTGGCTTAAAACTCACACCAGGCTTGTGTGCATGTGTGCCCAAGATCCCAAGAGGAGAGTGGAGGAAAAGGGATTGCGGCATGGCCATCCCCCCTGGGGATGATTTTCTCGCTTCTGTCTCTCTCTCTCTCTTTCTCTGTCTGTCTGGTGAGCCCAGCGCCCTATAGCAAAAACCTCTCCAAAAAAAAAAATAGTTCAGACTGATGAGGTACCAGTAAAAACTGATTTTTATTCTATCCTAAAGCTCTCTAAGTATATCACTTATAGCATTGCTTCACAATTTCATCACACTTGAGTGACTCACACACTAACTGTGAAACTGTGTCAGGTTTACAGAGGGATGGAGCACAAGGAAGCTAAAGGTGAAGTGTATGGAGGGCCAACCAGGAGCCCTGCCCAAGGGTCTGCTGGAATGAACAGCAGCAGTGTAGCTGACAACATGTCCCACAAACAAATGACAGAAATCCACTAGAATTCAAAGACGGTGGCCTGGATATAATGGGGAAACTATTTGAAATCAATCAGATTTATATGGCATAAGTTCATTTTTAAAAGTATATTATTCAAATTATAGTTACCCATTCTAAGAGCAGGAGGATCTGAGTAATAAGACTAAGATAATTCTTAAGAATACCAGAAAACCTCTTTTCAGCTTCAATTTACTTCCTCTACTGTTATCAAAATTAGTAACAGATAACGAGGAATAATGTTCTTCCTTCCACATGGTAGAAATACTTAGAAACAGGGAGGCAGAGATCATGGTGTTTAAGGTGTTGAACTCTCATATGGTCAACTGCTGTTCAAGTCCTGGACTCAGCAGCTTGAAAACCATGCTGTGTGCATGGGCATGTGTACCCAACCCCCATAACCCTCCCTGCAAAGAAAGACCTGGGACAGGATTATATTCTAGTTGAAGTTATAATTGGGTTTATTTAAATTTAGCTATAGTATTATAAGATTTCTTGTTTTGAGGGTTTGATAAGAATTTCAATCTTATAATAATTAACAGTTCAGATGGGGAGTAGGGAAATGTGAGGATAAACTCATATAGATGTATTATTGGTTTGTGTATGCGTACATGTGCATGTGTACATACTCCTGAGAGAATGGAGAAGAAGGGCTTGTGTTGTGGCTACCCCCTGAGGAATGTTTTCTTACTTTCCCCCTCGCTCTCTCTCTCTCTGGCCAGAGCACTTGTCCTATGGCAAAAACCTAGGGAGAAAAACACTTAGAAAACAGTGTTTTCAGAAGCACGTAATAGAAAAGGCAAGAAATAAAGAGTACCATGTAATAGTAGTATTATTACCTGAAATGCTTAGTAAGTATTTAAAACAAGAATATTTAAGACAGACAGACATGCACATATGCAGACAGTATAGAATGTATAGGATATGTGTGTACTATATTTGCATGCAATGTCCCTACAGAAAATGCTTTGCATTTTTGTCCTGGTTTTCCACTTAGTCTCATTAAGTCAACCTTTCCAAATTAATCAGTGATAGAAAAGTAATCCCTCTCCTTAGATGATTATATGAAACCTACTGTCCTCTAATTACTTTAGGTTAAGTTTACTTCTGATTGATAGCTAGGCTGGGGCATAAATTAGATCATCTTATTTTTTAGCTTTTCCTTCAAAGGCACAGTTTTTGCAGTGTCACAAGTATTCCATCTTTTTATTATTAATATATTCTTTAATTTCCTAGAGGACACATGTGCTCATGAGAGAGATGTAGAGAGGGAGAGGTAGAAAGCTAGAAAGTTGCCAGATTCTGGACTCAAATCGCAATCAGTCATGTGGGAGTCTAGTGCCTTAACCACCACACTGCCTGTTTGTTGGCCCTGTATTTTATCTTACATGGGAAGAAGTTCAAACATACTGGGACCAGCAGATGGCTAATTGCTTACATCACTGGACTCCCACGTAGTCGACCACAGTTCAAGTCTCAGACCTGGCACCTTAAACTCACACTGGGCACGTGTACATGTGTGCCCAAGATCCCAAGAGAGGAATGAAGGAAAAGGGATTACAGCAGAGCCATCCCCCCCCCGGGGAGGGGGTGATTTCTCACTTTCTATCTCTGTGTCTCCCCAGTGAGTGCATATACCCTATAGCAAAAATCTACTAAAAAAGAAGTTCAAAGATATCACTCCACTTCTAATTAGGATATAGGGTTCTATTAGAATATGTTTTTTGAGTCCTGCCCACAGAGTCTTGATAAACTGGTCCATCATAATTAGTTTATAATTGATGTGATGTAAGTAACAGTTGTAATATAAATAACAGTTA
This sequence comes from Tupaia belangeri chinensis, assembly GCF_000334495.1. Lineage (NCBI taxonomy): Eukaryota > Metazoa > Chordata > Mammalia > Scandentia > Tupaiidae > Tupaia > Tupaia belangeri. Next base: position 4,024,047 of record NW_006159559.1, on the reverse strand, counting down.
AAATAACACAGTTTGTATATTTCATTTTAAATTAGCAAAAGCTCAAGTTTTTGCACAAACTGTCTCTCATTCAATAATTTCACTACTCATGTTCTTCTCTCCTTTTTTTTTGAGAGGTTTTCGCTATAGGGCATGTGTGTTCACCAGACAGACAGAGAAAACTAATAGAGACAGAAATCGAGAAATCACCCACCCCAGGGGGGCGGCCATGCCGCAATCCCTTCCCCTCCATTCTCCTCTCGGGATCTTGGGCACACACACACACGCGGCCGGTGTGAGTTTTAAGTCACCGGGTCTGGGACGTGAACCACGGTCAACTACATGGGAATCCAGCGACATAGCCATTACGCTAACTGTTGGTCCCTACTCATGTTCTTCTGAAGCATGTTTATAAATGTAATGCCAGAAAAAAAAAATCAGTGTTACTTATTGTTTTACTGCCCATGAAACTTGAGGAATCAGAGGAACTACTTGGTCACTGGGAAAGTTATGACACATTTTTGCATAGAGGGACATGTCATGACTTACCTGATGACCTAATCTTTTCAATACCTGGGCACACCCATGGGATTGTGTTCTATACAGAAACACCTTCCTTCACAAGCACCAAAACGGAAAGCCTATTTGGAATATCCAGTTTATACTAAATATGTAAAATTGTCAAAGAACACGAGTCAGGAATAAGAAATAATTTTCTAAAATGTGATCTAAAATCTGGATAGAGGTCGAGTTTAGGAGATCTTGCAGAAATTCAGGAGCAAGATCAAGAGAACAGGGGTGTTGTGGTCTTTATACCACGGACGAGCAAGACTTGGAAGAAGGTGGGTGACACGCTGAGAGTTCTCAGAGATCAGAAATAGTGAAAGAGAGCCAGGACCCTGTCTTTACTCTGCAATATCTTCTCATCTGCATACTCTGGATTTAAATATTAAACCTGGGAAAACAGTCCGGCAACTTTTCCATAGACTTCTGACCTCTTCAGTGGTTCATAAAATGTTACTGGCACATTCAAACCCTAGTTTTTGTATTAATAAATGTCATTCAATGTCCTATTCACATGTCCACATGGCCAAAATTATAGGGTTCCTTGGGTAATCTAAAAAGAAGAAAGAGAAAGAAAGATAAACAAAAAATCAAAACTCTGGAGGTATTTTTTCAAGTCTCTCGCGTACAAAAACTCTTGAAGTTTTGCATGGTAATGAACAAAATTTATGAGAATATTATAAGATATCTTGCCAATACTAAAAACAACTATAAATCAGTAATAAAGTCAGAATTTAACCTTAAGTTATAAAGACTATTCTTTTGAGAGAATGTGCTTACTAAATTTGTTAATATTTTTATTTAATTATTTTTAAAAGTTTGTTAGACCAGCAGTTGGTGTAATGGCTTTGTCGCTGGACTCCCATGTAGTCAACCATGATTTGAGTCCTAGACCCGATGGCTTAAACTCATTCTGTGTGTGTGTGTGCATACCCAAGATCCTAGAGATGAACAGAGGAGAAAGGATTGTGGCATGGTCATCCCCCCGGGGCTGATTTCACGCTTTCTGTCTCTGTTGCTCTCTGTCTTTCCAGCGAGCGCGAGCACTTGTGCCCTATAGCAAAAACCTCTCCAAAGGAAAAAAGAAGAAAAATAAAAGAAATTTGCCAGAGGGTACATGCATTCAACAGAGACAGACAAATGGAGAGGAAGAAAGCACCTCTCAAACAGAGCATGTCCACACCACAATCTCTTCTCCTTCATTTCTCCATCCCATCAGGATTTTAGATATGTACATGTGCCCAGAGTATTTTTTAAGATACTAGGTCCAGGATTCAAACTGTGTGATCAGCAGTGTGGGATCTGGCTCCCTTAACCACCAGACCATGGAACTGATCATTATTTTTATTAAATTTGTACAGTATTTAATTAGCAGGTCACCACAGTTCCCACTTGAGAGATCCAGTCATCTATATATGATATTGTCTGTCATATGTTCTAAGAAAAAGGAAGGAGAAGAAGAGAAAACAAGGAGTAGACAGACCAGCAGATGGCATAGCAGTTATGTCATTGGACTCACATGGCTGACTGTGGTTCGAGTCCCATACCGGGTGGCCTGAAAATCATACTGGGCTCATGTGCATGAGGAATCATATTCCAGGAGAGAATGAAGGAGACGGGATTGCAATATTGCCATCCCTCTGAAGGATGATTTTTCACTTACACTCTCACTGTCTCTTTCTCTCTCTAGTGAGTTCATGTATACTGCGACAAAAACCTCTTAAAAAATGCAAACAAAACAAAACAAAACAAAAAATATGATTCAGTTTTATAAACTAGGTAGTACAATATTCTTACATTCAATTTACATTCAATAGGGGAATAGTTAGCTGATTTTGTTTAAATGGCCTTAGGGATTATAGGCTTAACTGGTCTTACAATATTAAATCTTCCTAAAATAGCACTATGTTCAGGTTATTCCCTCCAATTTATGCCCTTGGAGTATTTGAGATAATTAAATTAGGAAGATGCATCTTACATTGTTCTAAACTCTCTGCTCCAATCTCCTGCTCTCCCCCGCAACCACAAGCACACACTTTTGGATTTTTTTCAAAGGAGGAGGACAAATGTCTTATATTCGAAGGCAAACATCTTAAACTCATAGGCTCCAAAGTTCAACAGGTGAAACCTTGCTGTGAAATGACTAAAGCAGGTACAAATACACAGTGGACATTAGAGATAGCAGTTTCCAGCGGTGGGGGTTTTGATGACTGGAACACTCGCATCTGTCCAAACAGGGAAACCATTTCTTTCTCAGCTCATTTAGAACATATAGCCAGTGTTACCAGCCTCTTGTTTTTAATTTCCAAAGAAGCCAGAAAACTGGATTTCTAAATGAACTATCCCAATGTTTAAATGTTGGCTCATTTTTATAAAAATCCCCATGTGGGCCAATGAAAACATTCCATGTACCAAATTCAACCCGCAGGACAATCGCCTGTGACCTCTACTCTAACTGGCTACACAGCTGACACGTTTTACATTTGTATATGGATAGACACACTTTAAATCATAATGTAGTAAGTCAAAATCAGATCAATATTGTAGCCTAATGTTTTCAGTATAAAACACTAGAAATAAGGGTTATAACTTTCAAAATGTTTTCCATCTTTGGATGTTACCCTAGCCAAGTTTTTTTTCATTCTTTATTTGAAGAACTTTATTTAATTCATAACATTTTTCTTTAATATTTATATTCAGAGTAATTCAAACTTACATAATCTGCCACATGTGTAACCACCACTCAGATTCAAAAATCCTGATTTTTGCTACATTCAACTTACATTTTTTTAAGGAAGTAAAACATTATAGACATGTTAAAAATGTCCTGGATATCCTCCAGTTCTCATTCTCTGCCCTTGCTTCCAGAAACAGTAACCTTCAAAAGGTGGTATCTATTTGTCCCCTTTTACTACATAGGTGTGCATCCATCCATAATTAGTAGTACTGTTTATCAATTTAAACTCTTCTATACTTATCCTGCAAACTGCTTAGTTCACTCAATAGCTTATTTTAAGTTATAATCTTCATTTGTTTTATTTGTGTGTGGGATCTAGGCTTTATAATTTCTTTTTTTAACTTTTCACTGGGATATATTTTCAGATGAACTGGAAGCTGCTAAGTAGTAAAGATCATACATACCTTTTATCTACTTCCCTCTAATGTTAACTTATGTTAGTCTAATAAAGTTAGTAACCAGAATGTCAAACATTCGTAAAATACCAATAAGTAAACTACCGATTTTATTTGAATTTCACCAGGTTTTTTGCCTATGTCCTTTTTTGTTCCTGGATTCAATACAGAGTTTCACTTTGCATTCAGTATCTCCTAAGCCTCCACAACCTGGGAGTGCTCCAATATTTCTGCGTTTTTCATGGTCTTGATATTTCTGATGAGTACCAGTCAGTTATTTTGGAGAACATGTCCATTTGCATTCATCCAATTTTCGTGGTTATATATTTACACCAAGAATGCTCTAACAGTATTGCATGTTTCTCAGTATATCATACTTATTATGGATAATGTTGACTTTAGTCAACACTTTTGTCACCCCCTTTCTCACAGTAACATTCATTACCATTGTTGTTGACAAAGAGCTGGGAGAAATAATTTAAGATGATGTTATTCTTCTTCAAATTTTTGCCCACTGATTTTTAGCATCAATCAGATCTTACTCATAACAATTATTATGTTATTGGCCTAATTTGAGTCTTTGCTAATGAGGAATTTTACAAATCCCAAATTATTTATTATTTGCTTATTTATCAATACAAACGCATGATTTTTTTATTTTGCAGATTATAGAAAATACTCTAATATTACTATTTATTTTGTTGCTCGAATTTCCCTCCTGGGGCCACTGGAAACTCTTTCCAGCTGATATCTGTGTCCTTTTGATATTTTCTATTTTCTTTTTTAAATGATTTTTTTAAAGAGGTTTTTGCCTTAGGGTGAATGCATTTAAGATAAGGCAGTAATAGGGAAAGTGAGAAATCACCCCCCTCCACCACCACCACCACGGGAGATGGCTATGCCTAAATCCCTTTTCCTCCATTCTCCTCCAGAGATCTTAGTCATGCATGCACACATGCCTGGTGTGATTTTTTCAAGCCTTTAGTTCTAGAACTTGAACCATGGTCAACCATATGGGAGTCCAGCAATGGAACTGCTATGCTGTCTGGTGGCCTCTCTCTATTTTCTAAGTTAATTCCTTATTTTCTTTCATTACAAAATATCCAGGCTTATCTTACATTTTTCTGTCCCAGCCTTGTAAATCAAACAGCTCCCCCAAGAAGTAGTCAGAGCCCTTGTTCCTTTACTTAGACCATGGTACTTAGAAATCAGCATATAGGTTCTAGTTGTGCTCATGGCTACTGAAGTATTATTGCTCCTGGTCCTCTCAACAGACAGAGCAAGGAAATATGTGCACTAACTCATGAAAAACACATCTGTAATTTTTCTTTATTTTATTTGTATGTTTCTGTATATGTTTGAGCATATATATCATTCATAAATACTGATAGATCCACATTTAATCCAACATATTTCTTCCTAGCCCTCCATCGTTCCTTACTGACACTTCTTTGACAGTGAAAAATATGGATCAAATTATATAAAATATATCCACATATTTGTTCAAACCTAGTATATGCATAAAGTAGTTTCAGTTTGTAAACCCATACCCATGTGGGAAATAAACTTACTAGTGTACAACACTTCCGTACAGTTCTTTTTGTCTTCCATCTTTCAGCAATCAACCAAATGTTTATTTTGAAAAGTTACTTAGTTTTTTTCCTCATTCCCTTCAGTGTCATTAATATTATTATAGTTTACATATTACTATCAGTATTCAATGTGAGGCTCCCTCATACCAAGGCTAACTATTATTATTATCTATTTTAATCTGTGTAGGTTGCAAATGCTACACCATTTTATATAAGGGACTTGAGCACGTATGTTGTATTCATGGGGATCTGGGAAACAATTCCCCTAGGACAACAGAGGCTGTCTTCACATTACAGTATACTATATATATTCACATATTTATTAATAGGAAATAATTGGTTAAGTTTCTGACAAATCCACTGCATTTATTTAAATATCTTAATTATGAGCAATCATTATAAATTTGGTGATAACCACATGTACCTGTTCTCTACTCTATGACTCTCTAAATATGAAACACAGAGAAAATTGCTAGTAAAATCAATTTGTTGCTATTGCCTTTAAATAGGCAGAAAAAAATACAAGTTTCTCTTAACTACAATCATATTCTTTTCCTAAAACTTAAACCTGATGCAAAGAGTGATACCACCTGGAGACATAAAATGGCAGCAAGCTTTAGATTTTGAGAGTAATTTAGATAAAATCCCCATCTGTAGAGCCAACACTGAGGGGGAAAAGGAATCATTAAAAACTTGCAAATTCCAGAATTTCAAATTCTCTAACCCCTCACCACTTTCAGAAAACTCGGTATTCTTATGTATATTTTAAAAATCTTGAGACTTGAGAAAAAAAGAAGGTGCAAAACAGAGGCAGAGAGAAAGGAGGGAAATAACAGTAGAAAATAAAAAGTTAAAAAATGAGAAAGGAGGCCAAAAGGATAGATATGATAAGGAAAGAAACTGAAGACCACTAATGTTCAGATAAATTTCAGTGCTACTCTCTGCTTATGATTTTATGTTTAAATATAAAATGATAAAACTCTGCTTGAAATTCAACATTTCTTGCACCAAGAAAAACATATGTGAAAAACATCAGGGATATTTTTTCTTTCCCTTTCTGTCAACAAGGAGACTGTATGTCACCAATGTCCCTTCTCAGAAACAGCATGAATAAGGTGAGCAAAGCCACTCTAAGTGTACTGCTGAGCTCCTCTGGGCTCTAATGAATCCAGCAATGCCATGGTCCTATCCTACCAGGCAGTGTTACTTAGAAAGCCAATTCTGTTACCTGGCCTAATATTGAAAACAGATTGTTTCAATCAGTAGTTTTGTTCTTAGGTATGCTATACTTCATTCTATTTCTACTTCTACTTGGCTAATTCTGTTTCTCTATTTCTGTTTTTTGCTGTGTTTGCTTTGTATTTCTATTTTTGCCTATTTCTACTGTGCGAATATTTCTGGTAAAACTGCACATCACAAAAGAACACTGATGTGAATTTTGGATTTTCTGCCTTCTCCAGTTTACATATTCACCATTACTAGGGAATGTCAAAAGCTCATGGAAAAAATTTATTTTGGTGCAAGAAATGTTGAAATTCAAGCAGAGTTTTATCATGATAGATATTTTCTTGAATTTTTGAAGACCATCCCCACCCTATTAACAGTAAAACTAACTCAACAATTTTGGACCAAGGACAGTTGTTAAACAATGTGGAACATTGAAAAGTGAGTGTGGCATGGTCACTGTCTTGTAAATTTAACAAGTAGGAGAGACAGTCATAGACAAAGGGAATTAAAATTCCAGATATTATAGGATCATTACTGGGATGAAAGAGAGATAAAAAGGGACATGAGATGAGAAAAAGGTTAATTAGGCTTTTGTTATAGTGAATATAATAATGTGTCACAATTCTACACCCATCTTAGTACATTTTCTTTTTATAAGTTAGTATCACATACCAGGTAATCTGAAAAGGATAGAACTCTATTTAGCTCATGGTTCTGGAACTAGCCAATCCAAAGTATGGACATATGAGGGTTTTCTTGCTACATCATTATGTGGAAGAGGGCATCACCAGTGAGATGTGTCAGAGAGCAAGAGAGAGTCTAACCACTCCTTCTTAAAATAACCACCCATCCTTGCAATACTTCTTTGATTATAATATATATGGTAATGCCTTTGAGTAGACCGATAGGCAGTGTATTCATGATGGGAAAATCCATTTAATATGCTGTAATGATACACAGTGATTAAAAATAAAAATCTAAAAATACTACATTTTTAAAAAGCAAAATGTAGTCTACATTTTAAAAGCAACTTAAAAAATAAAAAGATAATCATCCTTCCATTAGTCTATTATTCAGGAATGGAGGGCAAAACTCTCATCACCTAATCACCACTTATTCAGCCCCACTTCTTAATACTATTACAATGGAAGCTGAGTGTCAACATGATTTTCTTTTTTGTTTTGGAGAGATTTTCACTATAGGGTGCGTGCGCTTGCCAGCCAGACAGAGAGAGAAATAGAGACAGAAAGCGAGAAACCAACCCCCGGGGGGATGGTCACACCGCAGTCTCTTCTCCTCCATTCTCCTCTTGGGATCTTGGGCACGCATGCACATGTGCCCGGCTTGAGTTTTAAGCCACCAGGTCTGGGACGCGAACCATAGTCAACTACGTGGGAGTCCTGCGACATAGCCATTACGCTAACTGCTGGTTCCCAACATGATTTTTGATAAGGATATTCAAGCCATAGTATTTCCCAATTAAACCTAAGAAATGTCATTTTGGAATATGTGGTGATCCATTCATCTGATAATGAATGACACCAGAGGACATTTGTATTTTCCAACATTGGTTCCAACATTGATTTTTCTTAATCCTTGGATTATACCTAGACAAAGTTTTTCTCTTTTTTGAATAACTCACTGTAGGTATCATTAAAAAATTTACATACATCGTAATGAATATATACTATAAGTTCTATAAGAAACCATCAACTACTTATAAAGTAATAATGTTTTGCTTTGGTATTTTCAGTTGGTTTTAAAATCGCTTATTTTAAGTTTAAAAGAATTCTGACAGTAGACTATGTTATAAATATATATATATATACACACACACACACACACACATATATATTTCTGACCAAGGGAAGGGATGACGTCTGTCCTACAGAGGTTGTTAACTAAAATAGACCCTACCAGAGTGGCACAGTAGATCCTACTTTCTCTAGACCCATCTACTCATCTGTTAAATCTTGTCTTTCTTTATAATCCCAACACAACACAGTGGAAGCATTTTATAAATATTTATTTCTCAAATCCATTTTAACTGACACACTTCTAAGGTTTCAACTTGGGAATTCCCTTCCATTTTAGTAAGATTCTTGCCTTAAATGCATCACTGTACAGAAATCTTTCCTATCCTATCTATGCCACGGGGATAAGAAATTCAAAAAAAACAGTTTTTGATATCATATTGAAAAGAAAAATATCTTGTAATACCTATCAATATTTTGTGATTTAAAAAACAGTATTATGACCATTATTAGTAAAAACACACATAATATACTAAGTACTGTTAAAAATCATTTTAAAATACCTGGTTGACCTGGCTGCGGTGGTGTGGGCAATGGGGTGTTGCTGCACAATGCTGGAGTGCATGCCGTGGAGTGGGAGGAGCAGGTTTTGATCCTGACTGACCTTAACGCCCTGGGCGTGCTGTGCACCTGTGATCCTGGTGAGCTGGGGGACTGGGCCAAAGGACATACAGCATGATGAAGCCCTGTTAAGGGTACATTCTTCTCATAAAATAAATAAATAACCTTTAAGAGAAAACACTTTGAGAACTTAAAATCAAATGACATATGTGTCTAAAATGATAGCATGATATATATTATTTTCAAGCAAAATTCATAAACATATGCATTTTATTTTTAAGTATGTAATAGCTTGAACTTAACATGCTAATCCTATCAAATCATATACCTAGAAATTATGAATAAAATAAAGAACATATTAATATATAAGAAGCATGTAACTAAACTACAATTGTCTTTTTTTTTTCTGGTTAATTTTATTAACTGTTTCGAAGGTAAGGCAAATAGTCCAGTATTTAAAGGTTCTGTTTTTGTTTGTTTTTGTTTTGTTATTGCTGTTAATTTATTTCTTCCATGAGAGAAACATCAAGAGAGGGAAAGGGGGAAGAGGAAGGAGAAAGAGAGATAGGGGAAAGGGAAAGAAGGGGGTGAGAGAGAGGAGTGGG
>NW_006159559.1:3989415-4014539 GCF_000334495.1 Tupaia belangeri chinensis | reverse complement strand
GAAAGAGTGAGAAAAAGAGAGGGAGAGAGACAGAGACAGAGACAGGGGAGGGAGCACTTCAAAAGGGTTTTTATGCCATGAGCCCCTCTCAGCCTCAGTGGGCCCAGAACACAGGCACTCATATTCATGCCCAGTGTGCTCAGGAAGTCTCAGGATACAAACCCAGGACCAGAAAGCAGATTTTAGCAATAGATTTTATCTTTAACCTTATTTCTCTTAAGTCTAGTGGGATGAACATTAAGACAGTTGTAGCTTTAATTTTCTAGTTAAAATAATAGGCCATAAATGACAGAGATCAATAAAAATGATCTGCTGTGAAATTTTCCCACTCATTTTTCAGAGTCAATTTTTTCAGTCCTTTCATTTGCATTTATATTACGAACAAAAATTGTCCAATTGTTCTTCATATTTTCCCATTATTATTAGCATTAGCCATATTCCTTCCAATTAAAATCATAGGCTGAAAGTATATCCTTTGGGAAATAGTCACAAGATGAGTACATCTGTTTATGATAGGGTTTCCGAGGTGGCCTAGTGAATTGCATACCCATCTTCACTCACATTTTGAACCAGCTGAGAAAAAAGCCAACAGAGTAAGAGCACCTCCATTCACCATCACCAAACATCACCATCAAAGTTGATAATAGATAACAGGACTTATTTCTAAGGACAAAGGAGTTCCCTAATCCCGAACACTAGATTTAAGCCAACTTAGTCTGTCAATCAGGGCACTGCTAGTTAGAAACAGGCAGAATTAGGCAATGAAGGCACAGAGGTCTCCCTCTAGAACCAGGTCCAGGATCCAGAGAAAGAGGAGAGGCAAGAGTGGGACTGTCCATGTCCAGTTTATACTTTCAAACTCAATATCAGCTTGTGCCTACCCTCATTCCTTTCTCCCCCAATTTCTAGTCCCAGGGGAAGGATGACTGAAAATAACGGGACCCGGGAATATTCTGCTGATAGCTCTCCCTCCACTGCAAGGGAACATCAGAAAAGCATTCACCACACCAGCTCTCTGCAATATATTTTTAAATGTGAAGTTCTAGCTTCTAACCTATAAAAAATAAAAGAAATAAAGAAACTCTGTTCATGATTCAGAATTAGCAGTTTTACTACACTATTTGGGTTGAATCAAACCAGAAAAAATATCAGAAACTACAATAAAAAAATCAAATAAAGAAAAACAAAGTGTTATTAATCATAGTAAGTAGCAATATAAGCTAAAAAAGAAGATTGGCCTTCTCTGTTTTATAATCTCTACACACGTGAGGGTAGGGGTAAGCCTGGCATAGGTGAAACCTATAATGCATCACTTTTAAAAAACACCTTCTTCTATACAATGAAATTATGTTCAGTAATAAGTCATAACATTAAAAATAAATACTGGATAGGAAAAAAACACAAACCTTGGAATTGTTTTTAAAATTGAACTTCATATACTTATACCCATCTGAATCTGGATTTTTATATAAACATGAAATTATTCTAGGTATAATATTAAAAATAATCACAGTAGAAAGTATTGGATTGATATTTTTAACTAGTGTATTTTTTGGCACAACAGGGGAAAATCTTTTTTTATTTTCCATTAACTTTTTTTCTTTTTTATTTTAATTTATCTATTATCATCATAATCTTGTTTATATTACATTGAATCGCATATAACTTTACAGTGTATTAGATTTCTTTTTCCAGAGGGAATGCCATGTATGTCAGTCAATACAGAGACATTAAAATCCCCACTTCGTCATTCAATATCTTTTCATTGTTTTTCCTGATCACTATTATTATTATTCCAATTATTTTTTTAGAGGTTTTTGCTATAGGGTTCATGCGCTTACCAGAGAGACAGAGAGATAGAAAGCGAGAAATCACGCCCCCAGGGGCGATGGCCACGCCACAATCCCTTCTCCTCCATTCTCCTCTCGGGATCTTGGGCATGCACGCACATGCACCGGTGTGAGTTTAAGTCACGGGTCTGGGACTCAAACCACAGTCGACTATGTGGGAGTTCAGTGACATAACCATTATGCTAACTGCTGGTCCTGATTACTCCAATTATTTTTTTAAACAGTCAATCACTATTTCTCATTTTGCTTGTAAAAAGACTTTACCCAACATGAAATACTTCTCAGACCAATCCAATTGAAAATAAACATGTCAACAGGTAATAAACCATTTTGTGTCCCACTAAAGTCATGCCTATCTGTTCTCTTGTTGTCTTTCTCTATACTCTTCTCTTCTCCCCCTCCCATTTCACACTCTTATCCTCGTTAAGTATTTTCACTGCTTTTATGTCCTCCAATATTTCACCATCTACCATAGAGTGCATATAGTTGGTGTATATATATTAAGTGGATACATAAAATATCTTTCTTTCATAGCCTGGTTTACTTCACTCAGCAATAGATCCTCCATATCCGACCACTTCCTATCAAATGCCAGGGTCTTGTTTCTTTTTATGCCTGAGTAGTATTCCATAGAGTATATATGAGATAATTTTTCAATCCATTCATCAGTTTGTGGACATTTAGGTTGGTTCCATGTCTTGGCAATCATGAAGAATGCTGCAATAAACATTGATGTGCAACCACTTACTTTTCCAACTGAGCATTCTCCTGTCCTTTAGGTTTATACCCAGAAGAGGGATTGCTGGATCAAATGGTAGTTCTATTTGTAGATCTTTGAGAAACCTCCATATTGTTCTCCACAGTGGCTGAACCAGTTTACATTCCCACCAACAGTGTAGGAGGGTTCCCTTTTCACCACATCCCGCCAACACTTGTCACTTTTTATATTCTTAATCTTTGCCATTCTGACAGGGGCTAGGTGGTATCTCATTGTGGTTTTTATCTGCATCTCCCTTATGATGAGGGATGTTGAGCATTTCTTCATATGCTTATTGGCTGTTCGTATGTCTTCCTTAGAAGACGAATGAGCTCATTTTCCATCTTTTCATTGGGTTAATTATTATTATTATTTTGGTGTAAGGCATTTGAGTTCCCTGTGTATTCTGGTTATCAGTCCCTTATCTGAGACATATATAACAAAAAATATTTTTCCTGAGGAATAGGGGAAAATCTTGTACTTACATATTGATCTATGTCTCAGTCCATTTGTCTGTTACAATAAAATACCCCCTGGGAAATTTCTAAAGAACAGAAATGTATTTCCTCCCAGTTCTGGAGACTGGAAAACCTGAGATTGAGAAGCCAGCATCCTAGAGGGATGCTCTCTGTTTCCAAGATGGTGTCTCCTGACTGCATCCCCTCCACAGGGGAGACCACTGTGTCCTCACGTGGCAGAAGGAAGAGCAAGACAAACCTAGATGCTACGGGAAGCCTATTTTGTAAGTGCAAGCCCTCATCCTCTTGAAAGTCCCCACTTGTTTTTAACTATCACAACAATTATTAAGTTTCAACATATGAATTCTGGAGGGGGACACACAGTCTGTCACAATAATAAAGAGTAACAAAACTGTGTTTATCACTGATTTCACTAACATGGATCTTTTTCATATAGCCATGTCCAATAGACAGTATAGCCGGATTTTTATCACTCTATCTTCACTCACGGCCTTTTGAAGGAAAAATCTTTTTATTGATATTAATATTGAAAAGTTTCAATGAAGCAAGGGATACACAAATAGGTAAGAAAAGTGTTAAAGTGGTGGAAATTCATGAAAAATCCATTGTATTTTCAGAATTGGCAATACTGAAAGAAACTTCAAAACGTTCATGAAAAAATGAAATTTATTTTTGTGCAAAAATATATGTTTATATCAACTACATTTTCTTTTTTATAAAGTTTTCTTTACTATTATTATTTATACATTCAATCACTATACATCATTTAGATATTAAAGAGACTTTACCCTGCACAATATACACCTCAGTTCAGTCCAGTTGAGAATACAATTCACATCCTCATCAACAGATAATAACCCATGTCTGTGTCCCACAGATGTCTCACCTCTATTTTTTCAGATCTGTTGCTGAGTGAAGCAAGTCAGCTGCATTTTCTATTGAAGTATTTAGATAAATTCAGATCTTGCATTAATCAATAAAATGAAAAAAGAAAGGCATGGAAAGCAACTGAAGATGGCAGAGACAGTGTGGGAGGAGTATGGGAAATGGCAGAGGTGAGAGGGAGGGAATCAAGAGGGAAAAAAAGAAGCAAAATATGTAAGACGAAATGTAAAATTATTTTTGGATGATAACATATATGATAATAACCTTGACTGAGCCAATATACTGTATATTCTGGATGGGAAAACTCATGTGGTATGTTGCAACAATATACAGTGAAGAAAAGTAAAATATATTATAAAAAGCTAAAAAAAAGTTTAAAAATCAGGTTATTCTAAAACTAAAAAATTAAAAAGAAATCTATGCATACTTTCCCCCCACAATTCACATTTTCTATCAACTTTGTGAAGACTCTACATATTAATGAAGGCCTTATTTCATCACAATTATTCTAGGCACTTTTACTTTTGAAAACAATTTATTAAAATATCTTCACCAGAAATCTTATCATAAATTTGTTCTTATTCTGTAAAAACTTCCACAGAGTTTTTTTTTCTTCTCCAAAAAAATCAGAGCAAAAACTAAATGGTGGCAAACACTGACATTATTTGTACACTTCTTTAAAACAAGTATCCAGTTTTTGCCATAAATAATGACTACATTCAACATTGTCTTTATTCCTTCTAACAATGTAAGAATATGGTTTGTCATTTGTCCTGTTATACTTAAAAATCTGTGACTTTTTTTACTTAAATATCTATTTCTTTACATTTTGTATTGCATGACTAATATTTATCATGTATCAAGTCTATTGTATATCACCAACCATTAAGAAACAATTTTAGAGTTTTTCTACTCCTTAAGGATAATTCTGCTCATTGGCGTACAATTTTGTGGTTACAGCATGATTGAATCAAAGTTACTTAAGCATTCTTTGCGTTTACAATCAGTGCTATCAATGTTTCTTTCAAATGTTTAAACATAGGAATGCATAGTTCCAGAAGACTAGAAATATTAGAGGTCATTGGTAAAGTCATGACGCATTTTTTGCATGTTTTCTATGCAAAATGCATCTTGAGTTTTCCAACAACCCAATACTGCAGTAGTCAAAGATAATTCAAGTGTTTCTGAGCCATTATAATCATGTTCTGGAACTCATCACAATTAATGAAAACATATATTGAAGTCCTTCAGTATAATTTTTTCCAAATTAACAATGTTATTAAAACAATAACGAAATATACGAATTTCTACATAAATCTCAGGCTTTTATGTGTGTATGTATGTGTGTGTGTGTGTGTGTATGTGTGCATGCACACACATGTGAGAGTGTGTGTATCTTATATAAAAATCAAACATTTACCACAATATTTGTTTAAAGTTAGAGTAAACCAGCTGAGTCTTTAAAGAGTCAGAGAGTAAAAAATTTATTCTTTTTGTGGGCCAAAAGATACCATGTAGATGTTTATATAACAAAAGAGAAAAATATTCACAATTTTTTGTGAACCACTTAAGAAATGTGTTCATAGTTCATATTATATCTCCGATTTAGCTTGCATAGTCTGATAATCTCTCCCTGATTTGGAACATAGACCAAAAAAAAAAAAAAAATGGGAGTGGGGAGGAATATTTTAATCACTGACATTGTTTAAGCACATGGTGATTTTTAAAAATGTAGGCTTCATTTTATTATTGTTAAATTGTCTACAGATAATGCAATCTTTCATATTGCTCACAATAGAACCACTCCTGTTGGCTGTCACAGAATATAAATAAAATATAAATAAGGAGAAAGTGTAAGCCAGCTCTTTTCGAACAGTTACTTCATACACTGTGGTCTGCGTACCCACCCCTTTTGTCTCATGGAAGGCCAAGGTTTTGCTTTGTTTTTATTATCAGAGTATGCAGTAACTATAGATAAGAGATGTCTGAGCACTTTGTAAAAGTCAGGAAAACTACAGCTTAACAAATGTTGGCATTTATTTATTTATCTATCTATCTATCCCTTAGTTCCATTCTTTAGATAAAAAGCCTTCTGCTGTTCTTGAGTTTAATAAAATCAGAATGTGAGAGAGCCTATGTTACCTCTGAATAATTGGCTGTTAATGCTACAAAATAAAAGGAGGTAGACTATCTAGTCGATAACTTATAGTTATTTAAATTGTTCCATTAAAGGATTCAGTCATTTTGGGTTTTTTGTTTTGTTTTGTTTTGGGTTTATTTTGGAAAGGATTTTGCTATAGGGCACATGCACTCTCCAGAAAAACAAGAGAGAGATGAGAAATAGAAAGTTAGAAATCACCCCCCAGGGGGGATGGTCACACCACAATCCCTTCTGCTCCATTATCCTCTCAGGATCTTGGGTACACATGCACACACGCCCAGTGTGAGTTTAAACCACCGGCACCTGGACTCAAACGGTCAACTACATGGAAGTCCAGCAACGCAGCCATTACGCTAACTGCTGATCCCTAAAGGATTCAGTCACTTCTAAAGGTCTAATTCTCTGCTGATTTGCTGATAATGGCATGACTGCAAATGTCCTCTAGTCTCCAGCAGAAGAAAAAAATGTTTAAACTTTGGACAATATACACAACCTGAATTAAAAGAAGAGACAGGTGACTTTTAAGTCTTTTGTAGTTCTGAGATTCTATGACATGTCCATATAAAGTCATCAATAGGCAAATTAAAGAACAAATTGCCTGTATAATATTTAGGTATGAAGTATTTATATTGTAATCAAGAGACAAAATGGTAAGAAATTAAAAACAGTAAATAAAATCTAAAAAATTCAGAATAGATCAAGAAAGTTTGTTGGTCACTAGCAAATATGCTCTTTAGAACACAGAAAATGTATTGATTTATTTTGTAGAATATCATCTTAATAATGAAAGGTTTAGGAATAGACATTTAGAGGATAGTCTAGGCAGTCATCTATCTTGTTGAGTCATTCTCTTACTCTATATTTATTGCTAAAGAATTTTCCCTAATTATAATTCAGGGTTCTGGACTTTATTGGTAATTTGAAATGTTCTGAGAATATACCCAATAGACACCCTAAGAGATAGCTTTCTATATTAAACTCAAGTTTTATGTGATAACAATAAAGAAGTAAATAAATAAACAAACAAAACATTAAGGTACTTAGGTTCCTCATGGAAGAAGAAAGTGGTTATTGACCACAGAGACATTTAATGAATTCTTTGTCAACTTCCTTATATATTAAGAAAAACCACAGTTGAGCTTAGACACTTTGAAAACATTTTAGAACTTAGCTATGTTTTAAATTATTTGCAGAGTTAAAATACAGTCATGTGGGTTAGCCCATGGTGTACTGGCTAAGGAAACTGAATCCCAAATGGCTTACAGTGCAGTTCAAGTCCTGGAAGAGGAGGTTGAGAAGCGTACTCAGCATGTGTGTGCACATGCCCAAAATCCTGAAAAGAGGGAAGAGATGGAGGAGAAGGGATTGCAGCATGACTATTCTCCATGGAAGGTGCTTTCTTGCTTTCCTTCTCTGTCACTCTCTGGTGAGTGCACAGGCCATCTGGCAAAAGTTTAAATAAATAAAATACACTTAGGTGTCACTCACTTGACAATGGGATATATTCTGAAAAATGCATTATTAGGTGATTTCTGTCATTGTGCAAACATCACAGAGGGCACATTAGTCTATACAGATACCCACCTAGGCCTGACACCCACCTAGGCTATACGGCATAACCCTTGCTCCTAGGCTACACACCTGTAGACCACATTACTTTACTATAGTCAGTTGTGACACAATGATAAGTCTTTGTGTATTTAGACATATCTAAAATAGAAAAGTACAATAAAAATATGACATAAAAGGAAAAAAAATGGTATGCCTATATAAAGTACTTGTTATGAATGGAGCTTGCAGGACTGGGTGTTGCTTTGGGTGAGTAAATGAGTGAATGTGAAGGCCTAAGACATTACACTTCTATAGACTTTATAAACGCTATACAATTAGACTGTATTAAATGTATGAAACATGCTTTTCTTCCTTCAATAGTAAATTAGCCTCAGTTTACTACAATGTTTTTACTTCAGAAACATTTTAATTTTTTAAAACTTTTCGACTCTTGTAATACAGCTTAAAACACACATTGTACAGCCACACACAAAAAAAATTTCTTTCATTAGATCCCTGTTCTATAGGGTCTGTTTCCTTTTTAAACTTTTTTACTAAAACTAGAAAACACACACATATACTAGCTGAGGCCTACATAGAGTCAGGATCTTCAATATCTCTGTCTTCCACCTCCACTTCCAAATCTTCCTCCACTAGGAGGTTTTCAGAGGCACTTACACATGAAGCTACCACCATTTCCTATGAGAACCATGCTTTCTTCTGGAATACCTACTGTAAGCCTACCTGAGCTCTTCTTTAAGAGGAATGTCACTCTTTTCAGAAATATGTGCACAGTAGTTTACTTGATTTGTTTCCTTTTTTCCTCATCGATTTACTTCATAAGCAGATAATGCACTGTGTAGATTCCTCTCAGTAAAAACCTTCCATTGTTGGGCTCTATGTTTTCAAACTCTTTAGAGAACTTACTAAAATCAGCAAAAACTTCTGCTAAACCCTTCTCTGTGAATTTCCTTGGGAGTTCTTCATCATCTTTTTCTCCCACAGTTTCCCCCCCCCTTGGTCTCTTCTTCAGCTCTGCATTTGTGTTCCAGTTCTAACTCCTCATTACTGTTCTTCAAGAGCCACCTCAGGGAGTTTCTCAATTTCATCCTCATCCACACCCAGGTTAAAGTTGTTTGCCATCTAATTTTTCAGCTCCAATCTGACCTTATGGGACTACTACTGTTTATTTGATCCATCATTGACTAAAGCATCGTTACATGGTGTTATTAATGTACAGTACGAAGTCATACACAACATAATTCTAGAAGTTTAGAAAGTTTTTTTTTAAAGGGCAAAGATAAATAACCTAAGAGCACTGATACTTTTTTTTTCCCCTCAGGTGGGAATGACCCTGAACCAGAGGTATAAACTTCAGGCTGCAGTCAAATAAGAACATTTCTTGTTCCTGAAAATAAAAATTGAAGTAGCATAGCTTATTCATTTACACATTGTCTCTGGCTGCTTTTTAAATGATAAAGGCAGAATACAATGACTGCAACAGATTTTATAGCCCAAAAAGTCTTAATTATATACTACCTAGTCTGTTACAGAAAATGTTTGCTAACCACTGGTCTCAACTAGTTAATTCAATTAAAGCAAAGAATAAATGTTACAGTGATATTAAAAATGAAAGTGAGATACATGACTGTAATCTGTAATCTTTAAACTATAAATATAGGATATTCCTGACACATGTATTAGCTATCAAAGTGATATGTGAGTCCTGTCAGTAAAAGCTGAATCAAGGTTTGGATCTCTTTTTATATTCTAAGATTCCATCTTTTCTGTCTCTTCTAAGAATCAACTTTCCAGTTTAAAACTAATCAGTGTGTCAAACCCAATCATCTATTCTAAATTGTGGCATTCTCAGTAAAATTAGTTGTGACCCTGTATCAAGGTTTTCCATTTCCTACAACATTGGAAATTTTCTAAATCTGCAGTCCCCTCTCTTTGGTGAATCATAATAATAATATGCTCTGAATAATTTGTTTGCTGCAGTATAGCAAAGTGGTAGCCAGGGTCTGCACTGTTCCAAAGAGCTGAGAAAATATAACTCAAGTCTGAGAGCACCCAAAGGGATAGCTATGCTAGCTGCAGCTGTCTTCAAAACAATTGAGAGATATAATTTTGGTTTTATAAGGTAAGTAAATATTACTAATAAACTTTAGACTCTTGCATAAGATCCTACTTTATACTCATAAGCACTCTCCTGGGGTATGGAGGTAAAATCCTGCCAAATTTGTTGGACACAAAGAAACCTTACTCACAACACAATTTTGCTATTTTGATATCTTCTGGATCCCACCAAAAAGCACTTCCCCTGGTTAAGAATTCAACGAGATTTGTTTTTGTCCATGTGTGGGACTGGATTCAACCCAGGAACTGAAGTGACTGGGTTAAGAGGCAGACTTACTTGGCTGGCTTTAGACTTCATGACTATGAGATGATAGCAAATAACTGGAAAGCAGGGAGCGACTAAAGTAATGCCAAACCAATCAATTCCTTTGTTAGTACCATAAATTCATTAGGTTCAATAAATCAAGCAAGGAGATACCGAGGGAAAATATGATTTACTTTATTGGGTGGGGGGTGGAAGTCATAATTTTTAGCTGGTACTAGAAAATAAAATAAGCTAATATTATCTATTAAAAGTATAACAGAAGAACAGCTAAAACAAACCTCATTTCCTCAAGGACCTACAATCATCTTTATTCCCCTGTGTTTATCAAGTGCCAAAGCAGTGAATAAAAATATGCAGGAGGTCAGCCACAGTGGCACAGCAGAAACAATTCTCTTCAAGTCTGAAGCCACATGAGAAGGTTTTACTGTCCCAAGGTCTCTCTTACATGCTGGTTACATATGCATGTGCCCATGAGCCTAGGTAGCTGAGGCTAGGGCTATATTTGGAGATTAATAAGCAACATTAGTTACATAAAAATTAGTAAAGCAGTTATGAAACAGCTTTGAAATCAGACAGACATGTTTTCAAATACTGACCTCTCTACTTGATCTTGCTCAATGTATTTACTCTCCCTAAACCTCAGTATTATAATTTTTGAAATAGAAATGAACAATACCTTTTTTATACATCTTCATGAAAATTGAAAATATAATATATTGAAAGTACTTAGTAGAGTGCTTGAAATATAGAAAATGTTCAATAAATCGTCATCACAAGAATAAAAGACCAAGTATACCACAAAGATACATAAAGCTAACAATATAAATAACAAATCAATTGTATTAGAAAAATTCCCTACTTGCATTGTGATCATAGATGCTTACTTCACTCTAGTAAGCCATATTTACTAGGAAATAACTGAACGTGGTATCAACTGATTTAAATGAGGTAGAAAAAAAGGCAAAAAAAAGATAGTCCTGTTAGAGATTTTAAATACACTAACAATTTTTACTCTCTAGAAAGAAATGGGCAGAGAACCAAAAAATAAATTAGATCTTAAACTATTATCTGTGCCTTAAAATATGTTTTCCTGGGGAGAAAAATGATTCTCTTTATTAACATATCTTTAAACCTATGATTACCTGATTGACTATAGCTCTGTCAGTAACCAAAATTGAGAAAATTTCAAATACCATAAACAGAACCATGCTATTATATATATCAAACCCCTTGCAAGTAACATCATGCCTTATAAAATGAGAAAAATCTTAAAGTATGAAAAAAAAACCCTGTATCCAATAGAATTTGTGGAATATTTTTATAGTCATGCAGACTTTTAATGTACCAATTATTTTTGAATCAAATAATGTATAACTCTTAGGTCCTGAAAATAATCAGTTCATTTTAAGAGGGGATTATCATCAATGGATTAAAGTAATACCTGCTAAGCTCATAATTATATTAAGTCTATGTGAGATATAGATATAGTTTAGGTGGTGTCTTTGTCAGTTCGGGTTGCTATAACAAAGTATCATAGACCAGACAGGCTTGTTAAAAAATAAAAATAAAAAGCCAGAAACTTATTTCTCACTGTTCCAGAGGCTAAAAGCCCAAGATAAGGTGTGAACAGGGCCAGGTACCGCTGAGGGCCCTTCCTCTGTTTCAGACTACCCTTTTCTCATATTCTCGCCCTTGGAAAAGAGAAAGGTAGCCTTTCTTTTTCTTTCCTGTTTTTTCTTTTTTAATAAGGATACTAATCCTATCAAGAGACCTCCTCTACTCTAACACTCTAATTACCTCCCACAGGAGCCACTTCCTAATATTACCCTATTGGGAGTTAGAGTTGCAATATTAAAATTTGGATAGGACTTAAGCATATAATCCATAACAGGCAGTTAAATATTTATAATGGATAATGAATCTTATTCTCCCTAAATGGTATGAAGTATGCCAGTTAGAGACTATTTTTCTTCATAATCATCTTACAAAGCCATATCATAGAAATAACACTGAATTTAGACTTCTTTTTTTATAAAGGTTCATTTTAGTTTAATAGTACATTGAAGGCCAGGAAAAATCACTTACATTATTCGAACTTTAGTTTTATCTCATGAAAGATGGAATTAATATTTATCTTACAAGTTTGATGTGGAGATTAAATGAAAAATGAGATTAAAGTACTTTGAAAATTAATGCCATATAAATGAATTATAATTTGGGTTCTTATAGTCTGTTAAGTTAAAATATTTGCTTTTTTCCAAGAACACACAGAAAAGTGTTTCGTCTAAACAGAAAAAAACAATAAGTTGAGTCTCACTCACAAATGGACAAGTTCTGAGTGAAAGAAATTACCAGTCGCCACTATGGCAATTAGTCATAAAGCCAGTGCTTCCATATTCTTAAGGGCTAAGAAACTTTGAAGACTTCATCATCCAAGAACATTTTTTTAAATACTCCATCCAAAAACAATCAAGTTAATTTGGGGGCCAAAGATAAATAAATGGGAAGGAAGGGGTATCAATGAGGAGATAGATAACTGACCTGCACATTCACATAACTATGGGAATTACAATTACAAAGAATGTAAATGTTAGCTTGACAATGTAATCCAGACAAGCTAAAGCATCATGCCATGAGAGGCATGAATGCTTGCTGATTTTCTACCTCAAGTTAATCTGTTAAATAAAGACTGAACACAGTGCCCTGAAAACAAATGGATTACAAATAGTAGTTTAGGTCCAGTCTTATGGCAGTCAGTCACAAGCTGAACTGTTATACTGGAAGCCACACAGCTGCCAGTGCATTTAAATCTCCAGGTTGCTTAAAGACGTGCTAGGTGTCTATGCACATGCCCAAGATCCAAAGGAAATAGAGGATCAGAAAAAGGGGACTGAACCATAGTGGGTCCCTGTCAAGGTCTGTGTTCTCACTCTCTCTCTCTCTCTCTCTCTCTCTCTCACACACACACACACACACACACACACATACACATACACTATAGTGAATAAAATAAATAAAAACAAAAAAAAGTTTTATTGACCTTCTGACATTATAAATATCTTTAAGAAATAACTACTTTAGGAAGAAAACGTTTATAAATTTAGTGTTTCCCTGAGTTTGACTTGGGGGAATATATTTTCTTTAAAATTAAATTTGAAATATTTAAAGATATCTAGATTAAATATTTTATTTATTATTAAGAATATAGTGTGGGGGGCAGCAGGCGGCATAGTGGTTAAGGTACTGGACTCCCACATGGCTGACCACAGGTCAAGCCCTGGACCTGGCAGTTGGAAAATCATGCTGGACACCTATGTGTGAGTGCTCAAATCCCAAGAGAAGAATGGAGAAGAGATTGTGGTGTGACCATCTGCCCTGGAGATGATTTCTCATTTTCCCTTTCTGTCTTTGTCTCTCTCTCTGGTGAGTACACATTTCCTGTGGTAAAAACCTAAATTTTATGTGTGTGTGTGTGTGTGTGTGTGTGTGTGTGTGTGTGTATCTCATTATCCTGTCTTTTAAAGGCTATGAAAGCTAATTTTTAACTTTTCCAGGTCTGCATCAAGCAAGGAATAGAAATATAATATAGAACTATAGTGCTGGCCCCACAGCTATAAGTAAAAATTGTCAGGTGGTGCTAATTCTCTGAAAAAACTGTCTGTGCCCTTAGTAACAAAGAACAAACACATCTTATGTCAGCATTTTATTTTCTACATGCCTTGATAAAGATGCCTAGATCCAAAGTTACCACTTTGCCACCACGAGTCCAAAAAAAAGAACCCTATAATAACATGGTAAAATACATGTGTGTATACATATATGTATATACACACACATATATATATGCATATAAATATGCATATATATATGTATATATATATACACTCTTTAATTTTATCACTGAGTTTGTATACTATTTCTAACATCTTCTTAAATGAAGAAAAAGTAATTTTAATTTATCTAAACTATTAATGACTTTCTTTTTAATAACTTACTGTTGAAAGTATTTTAAATGATACATTACCCAGCCATGTAAAACAATAAGTACCCACACATAAAGAAATACAGAGTATGGTATAGAATTAATTATATATTTTGCCTGGGCTATAAAATTTTTAGTATAGTTTTCTGTACTTTGATGAATTCCTTTAATTTTTATAATGAGAATACATACTTTTTAAAAAATATTCTTCTACTTAAATTTCAAAGCTTTTAAGATTTGACAATTGTTAACTGAGAACAGAAACAATCTTTCTTTTTCACTGCCAGATGGCAGGTACACTTACGAGAGAGAGAAGAAGCAAAAAAAAAAAAAAAATCCCATAATGCTACTGTAACATCGCCATGCTGAACTCATTTTTCTTCATTTTTCCATCCAGTTAGGATTTGGGTCACATGCACAGTATTTCATAGAAAAAGATTTCAGAGACTTATTTTTCCAGAGGGTATGTGTACTCAATAGAGAGAGACAGAGAGAGAAAGGAGAAAGCACCCTCCAGTGGGGTATGATCATGCCACAATTGCTTCTCTTCTCCTCCATCTTGTTGGAATTTTGATCATGCATGCACATGCGCCCTCAGAATGTTTTTCGAGCTGCCAGGTCTGAGACTTGAACTGTACTGTCAACGTGGAATCTGGCCCTTTAACTACAAGGCCACAAACAGTCCAGGAGACAGATAATATTTCTTAAAAGAATTATTTAATTTTATTTGTTATTGTTATGTAATTTGAACAGAGAGAGACAGAGAGGGAGAGAAAGTAAATGAGAAAGCAAGCTGCCAGGTCCAGGACTTGAACCACAGTCAGTCATGTGAAAGTCCAACACATCAACCACTATGTCACCTGTCAGCCCTGAAGACAGATAATATTTTAATACAGTTTTTTTGTTGTGAAGAATACTCCAACATAAATTCAAGCTGAAAAGGGTATTGCTCATGCTGAATTCAATTTAGTGAACAAAACCAATATTATGTTAGTTTTAAAACAGATGTGGCCAGTTCCCATTTTCCTTTATATAACCAATGTTGATCAATAGTAATGACCATTTTCAGCAATAATTTTTTTTGAGAGTTTTTTGCTATAGGGCACGTGCACTCGCCAGAAAGACAGAGAGAGACAGAGAGACGGAAAATGAGAAATCACGCCCCAGGGAGGATGGCCACACCACAATCTCTTTTTCTCCATTCTCCTCTTGGGATCTTGGGCATGCATGCACACACGCCCGGCATGAGTTCAAGCCACTGGGTCTGGGATACAAACTGCGGTCGACTATATGGGAGTCCAGTGACATAGCCATTACACTAACTGCTGGTCCCATATTCAACAATAATTTTAAACTGCAATAACATAGAGTAGTGTATTATTGATTATTATGTCTTAATTTAGGCTTCCTGCATAATTTGGTCACAGATATAAACATTTTTGCACTATTTACATGGATATGTATGTTAAAATAAGCTTATGACATAAAACATTCCAGAGAAATATTTAACTTATTTAAAAGTATATCTGATTATGATAGAAGTAATGAATTGATTTAATTGACTATATCTTGTCTATTATATGTATGACAAATGCATCTTTTAATAAGTGTTTTTAACTTAGCATGTATTCATAGAAATATATTAATTATTATAATATTAATTATCTCAGACACTTGAATAATTTATGCTGATTTTTGGTTTGATTATTGCTTTTGCCTCATTATTTAATTCATAACACTCTACTGCATGATTAAAAAGGTAGTTTCATTTGACTATCTATAAAGCATATTAGTGAAGCAGAAATTGCTTAGGATTAAAGTCAGAATCCCTTACCTTATCTGCTTTCAGTGAAGGATTCTCACAGCATCAGTTAGCAGATCAGAGAATCTGGCCAATCATTTCTGCCCACTTTCAAGGATCAAATGAAGTAGAGCAGATTGGTTTTATTAGTAGTATTGCTCAATTGTTAAAATCCCAAACTAAAATTCAAGATTTTTGAGACTACAGAAAACATGTGAAGTTTTATTTTTTCTAAAATACTGTCTCATGAGATTAAGAGTCTGTTTTTGCCATTTTCTCCCTTGTTTCAGAGCTGTTTCATAGAATTCCTTCCAGAGTATGATAAGGAACAGATACAAAAGTTTGCCACTAGAATTACAGAAGAGAATAAAGCCTCCAACAGCTAGCACACATCTGGTTTAGCAGTGACCTAAAACAAGAGAGGCTCTTGAGTCTACACGTTACTGCTAACTTTCTATATTTTTTGTAAACCTTTCTGTTTCCGCATCTAAAAAAGCACAAAGGTACAGAAATCTAAACAATTAAGAAGGAATTTTGAGGCAGAATAAATCATCTGTGCACATAGAGGGGCAGGAGGAGGAGAGCAGCATTTTTCCCCAGGAAAGAAAAAATGGACTAAGTAATCTTTTTTTCTTATTATTCTTGGTCATAGGAAAAGCAATAGAAGAAATCGTTTATTCTTTCCATAATTAATCAGAAGGCCAGAATCTGATAGGTTTATAATTATTTACATATACATATAGAATGTATATGTGTGTATGTACATATACACACACATATATAATTTATATTTATATGGTTTATAATTTTATATATTTATAATCACATATATGTATGTATGTATATATATATATATATACACACACACACACACACACACACACACACACACACACACATGAAGAGAGAGAGAGAAAAGAGGGTGAAAGAGAGAGCTAGCCAGATTATTGGCTCCAGTTCCATGGAAAAAAAGGAAAATATATTTTAGAGTGAGTGTATGATTGTAAAATATCTTTGGCTCAGCAACAGAGCAAAGCACAAAAGAAACCAATTATGCCCCATGTTGTGAAATTACTTTAAATTTTTACTTCTAATCCTTGTTGGTTAAACTTCTGATTAACTGTTCAGAACGTGCTATTACAAGTCTGTAAAAGCTCCCGGTGTCTTTAAATCCCTGTATAATACTTTAACAGCTAAAAAGCCATGTCTTTTCCTTCTAATAGACGGAGTTTGTGTAGGGGGGGAAGGACTATTGGAGAATGAAGAGAAGGAACCCTCATCACTGACTCAATGCTGGCCAATATACCTCCCTCCACCCTTCCACTATTCGTTTTCCAGATCATATTAAATAAGTGTTGACAAACAAATGCTAAATAAAGCTGAGTCTCTTGAGTGTTCAGAAACCCATAGGAAGGAGGGGAGGCAAAAGGTAAATTGCCCCAGATAGCCTGGATGCTCTGAGAAAAGTCCCAGTGAGGCCTCGGACTGGGAACTGCGCTCTGGGAGCTATCCAAGGTACTAACCAACCCAAGCCTAAACGTTGTCCTGGTTACTTGTCCTTGGGAAGCAGGGTGAAGAAAGAGTAGACAGAAAGGAGAATGGTCTAGGTAGTATAAGTTCGAAACTTGCCTTTTACTTTAAGAAGTTATGTATATATGAAAAATTATTTAATCTTTCTACATTTAAATTTCTTCATCTGAGAATGGGCATAACAACACTACTTTTTATCATAAGAATATAAGGATTAAATTGACTAATGGAAGTAAAGCATTTAGCAAACTACCTGGCATAAAACAGGTACTTTTTAAATGTTAACTCATTGCTTATTTTACATTAAAAAAAATACAACTATCATCAACATATCCACTCCCAAACAATTGAAAGCTACATTTTGTCACATCAGTCTCAGATTAAATTCAGATTAAATGCCCGTCTCTCTGGCTAGACTCATATACTCCATAGGGACCAAAAGATGTTGCTTTCATCCATTACTGGCCCAATGACTGGTCCAAAGAAGGTTCCCAATATGCATGTACTAGACACGAATAAATAAAGAAATAAGAGAATGGTCATGAAAGAAAAAGAACAGGGTACATTGCAAATGCCCTCAGAAAGGGAGAAATGTGCTCAGTGTTCCAGTTTAGGAAAAAATAAAAAGCTGAGGACAAAAAACATCCTGTATTTGTCTACACCTATTAGAAGTTCTGATAAGGCATTTCCTAAATATAAAATAACATTCTAAATATCTGCACTAATTTTCACAATAAAGTGCTTTGCAATTAAAGGTAAATTTTGGCTTTGTCTTAAGGTTATATGATCCTATGAGTTTTCCTGTTGATAGACTACCTGTTTACCACTTGCGCAGCAAAGCATTTTTTTAGAGGTTTTTGCTATAGGGTGTGTGTGCTCACCAGAAATACAGAGAGAGACAGAAAGACAAAAAGTGAGAAATCACCCCCAGCAGGGAATGGCCATGCCGCAATCCCTTCTCCTCCATTCTCCTCTCAGGATCATGGGCACACACACACATGCACCTGGCATGAGTTTAAGCCACTGAGTCTGGGACTTGAACCGCAGTCAACTATGTGGGAGTACAAGGACATAGCCATTACGCCAACTGCTGTTCCCAGCAAAGCATTTTTTAAAAAGTCATTCGTGGGCCAGCTAGGTGACATGGTGGTTGGGTGGCTGGATCCATGGCTGACTGTGCAGTTTGAGTGCCTGACCTGGCAGCCTGAGGAATATGCCAGGTGTGTGTGTATGCATGCCCAAAATCACAAGAGGCAAGAGGGGAAAGGAGAAGAAAGGATTATAACTTGGTCATTCCCCCAGGGAATAGATGAGAAGGTGATTTCTTTCTCTCTCTCTCCCTCCCTTCCTCCTTCCCTCCCTCTCTCCCTCCCTCCCTCTCTCTCTCTCCTTCTCTCTCTCTCTCCATATCTCTGCCTCTGTCTCTCTCAAGTGCATGTACCCTATAGCAAATCTTAAAACATAAAAAAGCCATTTACACACCCTTAATGTTTATAGACTCCATCCTAACCTCCAATGTGTCCTGTTTTGAATTTGGAATCCGAATTTGGAGCCTCTTGTATTCTCTGAGACCAATAATCATTTCCAGTAGGTGTTCATCTTCACCTCTGTGCTTAATGTCCACCATGCTTTATAGTTCTAACATCTATTTGCCTTTATGACAATAGATTTGTTTTATCCTTTTATTCTTTTGTGAACCAACCTGAGAAAATATGCCAAATAATGAGACTTCCCTAGAAAAGACTGCAAATCTGTAGACCTAGATACAAGTTAACTATCTGACTCTTGCTCACCATCAAATAAGTAAAATGGAAAAATGTATGATTGAAAGAAGCACAGTGTACAGACAGATTGACTTGAAATTAGTCCAACCTAACCAAATACCAAAACTTCAAAGAAAGTTTGATTAGAATGAAATTCTTAAAATGTATTTTTATATATTTCCTAAAAGCCACATGGATTTTGTGCAGTTATATCATTCTCACCATATTCAAAATACCGCACTTTAAGAATAAAATTCATACTAAAAGACTAAATCCATTTTTTTCTAATCGAAAAGTTTTTTTTCTATGAAATGAGCTCTCAAATGAAGCAATGAGAGGATAATGACTGTAAAATCAAGCACAGTGAATATAGAATAATCTTATATACTTGAAGTGATGGGCAGGGTGATCTCCTAGGCTTGTCTCCTCACAGTTTCTCTGATTATGTGAGATTGCACAGACTGCATAAATGTTCTCTTTTTCTCTTTGTCATATCATTTATTATTCCCTCTTTGCAGCATAGCAGCCAAAAGAGACAATAGCCCATTTTTAATAAAACATGAAAACTCTGCTTGCAAATAAATGTACAGTCGTAATTGCAGGTCGATTGCTGAGATCATATACTTTCTTACTGATGACTATGGCATTAGAGCCAAGAAGCTAAAAAATTCGCCCTACACATCATTGTATAGCTGTGTTGGTTCACACTGTAGCAGCATAAAAATTTACACTTTTAGAGAAAGAAGTTTGATGGTTTGAGAGAGATTTTTTAACATAGGGCACATGAGAGAAAGTGAGAAGTCGCTGCCCAGGGGTGATGATCAAGTTGTAAATCCTTCTCCTCCATTCTCCTCTAGGGATATTGGGCAAGCACACACACATGTCCAGCATGGGTCCAGGACTCGAATCACAGTTGGCCATGTGGGAGTCCAGTGCCTCAATCACTATGCTACATGCTAGCCCCAAGAATTTAACTTTTAAGTTTTAAAACTTTGGACTGTATTTGTTTATAAGGCCAGTAGGAAGGGAAAGGTGAATGTCCTCAATTGTCATCAAAATTATTAATAATTTCCAAAGTCATTTCAAATCAAAATTTATTCATATAATAAAAGACCAAGGTTATTGGGAACCAGCAGTTGGCATAATGGCTATGTCGCTGGACTCCCATATAGTCGACCGCAGTTCGAGTCCCAGACTCGGTGGCTTAAACTCACACCAGGTGCGTGTGCATGTGTTCCCAAGATCCCGAGAGAAGAATGGAGGAGTGGCCATCCTCCTGGGGCGGAGGGGTGACTTCTTGCTTTCTGTCTCTCTGTCTCTGTCTTTCTGGTGAGTGCACATGCCCTATAGCAAAATCCTCTCCAAAAAAGAAGAAAATAGACCAAGGTTATCATAGATAACATTCATGTTCTGTCAATTGCATCTGTTTCTTCATGTCCATTTCAAACAAAATAAATAAAAATGAATGTTTAAATATATAAATTTCTTTGGAACTCTGTTCTAATTATTAACTTCATGGTACTTTAAGGAAATGTACCCTCTTACAATCCCATCCAAGTACAGATACCCTACTCTTTTAGTAATTGAGAGTAGGATTAATCGACCTCCAGAATATTGAATATTCTACTATTGATTGAGAGTCTGAATATTGAATCAACTGTACGGAGTGAGATACATTCACAATCTTATGTTAAAGGGGAAAGACAATGTCCATGTGTAAAGATCTTACAATAATACAAATGTATTAACAGCGTTTGGAAATTTTTAAGAAAATATGTATCTCAAAATTTGTGAATTAGGCCAGCAAATGGCCTGGTGGTGAAGGCAGCTGGATCTCGTATGACCAGCTGCATGGTTGGAGTCCCAGACCTGGCAGCTTGAGAATCACGCCTGACTCGTGTCCTTGCTTAAGTGCCAAGGGTCCCCAGAGGAGCGTGGAGAAGGGATTGCAGCCTAGCCATCTACCCAGGGACTGATTTCTCTGCCTGTTTCTCTCTCTCTGGTCAGTGCATGTACCCTATAGCAAGAATTACAAGAAAAAGTGAATCAACTTAGAACAGAAAAAAAATTTATTTAGCGAAACAAAATTTACAGTGCTTGCTTAGTACCAACTAGGGAAAACCGGGCAATTAAACTCAACTTCTTGAATTGTGAGAGACTCATGCCCCTTTTGCCATGGGTTTATGTTATTAGTCATTTAAATTAATCAAATAACTTGCTCCAATTTCACGCTGTCTGAATAATCTGATTCCTGAAAAAAGGGGATGTAGGCCAGGCACCATGATTGTCTCCATTCATACTATACTGAGATTCTCTGGAGAATTGCCCAAAGGGTCAGAGTTTTTTTCAGGCCAAGCTTCAGAAACCATACAATTTCACTTCTCCTGAATTCTACTGGCAATAAGCGAGTCACTAATGAAACACAAAATTCTGTCTGTTTTTCACCACAGCACATACTTATGTGTTATGGTTAATTGCTTATTATCTACCCTCTTACACTAAAATATAAACTTCATATGGGCAGGAGTTTTGTTGTTAACTGTTTTTTCATTGACTTATCCTCAGCACTTGTCACTGTCCTTACAGATTTCTGCTAATAGCTCTTGGCCAGAACTATATCACATTTCCATCCTAACTGAACACGGAGCTAAAAAAGTGAGAAATGAACTTTTACAGTCTTTACAAGAGACAATGGTGAGGGCTGACAGGAGGCATGGTGGTTAGGGTACTAGACTCGCACATGGCTGACCTGGTGGCTTGCTTTCCCACTCTCCTTCTGTTTCTCTGTGTCTCTCTGGCCAAACTGAAGAATAATAATAATTAATAATACTGAATAGATAATTCTTTTTCAAAAAAGAGAGAGAGAAGGGTGAGGGGTGTGTGTATATTCTTATATGTGTGTATCTACATATATTTACACATATAAATATATCTCCATATGTAAGTATATATTTATATATCTTAAGTGTAATAATGTTGAATCTTGATATTTTAAAATAAAATATTTTAAATTTGGTTTTACAGAAAAAAATGCTAATAAATCTTTATTGAATTAATTAATGCACAAATTTACATTTCTTCTGATAGGTATGAATGAAAATTAACGTCTATACAGATATTTATAAAACAGAGACATACTAAATTTTCAGAGAAGGAAGTTACACTAGTTCAAAATCTGTGATTATCGGGACCAGCAGTTAGCGTAATGGCTATGTCGCTGAACTCCCATGTAGTCGGCCGCAGTTCACGGCCCAGACCCGGTGGCTTAAAACTCACACCCGGCGCATGTGCGTGCGTGCCCAAGATCCCGAGAAGAGAGTGGAGGAGAAGGAATTGCGGCATGGCATTCCCCCCAGGGGGTGATTTCTCGCTTTCTGTCTCTCTGTCTCTCTCTGTCTGGCGAGCGCACATGCCCTATCGCAAAAACCTCTCAAAAAAAAAAAATCTGTGATTATCAAAGTATGTTTCATAGAATACTAGATCTATGATATGTTGTGAAAACAGATTTTATATTTAAATGTGTTTGGGAAACATAAGATGCCAGTTAATTCTTAGAAAAGCCACTTTGCTCTTTAGCATAGTAAAGGTTCCTAGAAATCTTCAATTTTTTTTTTTTCGAGAGGTTTTTGCTATAGGGTGCATGCGCTCACCAGAAAGACAGAGAGATAGAAAGCGAGAAATACTCCTCCATTCTCCTCTTGGGATCTTGGGCACGCATGCACACGCGCCCTGCGTGAGTTTAAGCCACCAGGTCTGGGACTTGAGTCGTGGTCAGCTATCCTGGGAGTTCAATGACATAGCCATTACGCTAACTGCTGGTTCCTAGAAATCTTCATCTTAAAAATTAAAAATAAAAACTTAATTTTGTTCTCTCATTTCCCTCAACTTATGACAAAACTTCTTGATAACTGAGTAAGTTCGCTTTTCATAGAAGACATTTTATTCCAATTCTCTCATCCTGATTCCATGAAGTTTCATATTTTGATATCTATATGCTTGAAATACTTTAAAATATGAGGACCTCAGTCTCTGGTCATATCAAGACATGGTAAAATTAGGCTCCAGATTTCAATCTACTCATTTAAGATCACAAGAAACATCACTAGAAAGCTATGAACTGACGTCTAGGTCTCCTTCCTGCTAACTACTCTTTCCACCACTTCGTAGGCTTGTCAGACTCATAGATACAACCCTACCTTGGACTCCTTCTGGACAGATGGTTATTCTCTTAAAATCCTCTGAGAGATATAATTTGTAATCTCCCTCAGTAGCCTGTCCCATTATTTATCAAGACAAACTCAGATTGCAATAGGGTGGGATTCCATTCCAGAGGGAAACTTTTCTTTGTCTAGTTAGAACGTCCCATTAAAAAAAATAATAATTTATGATAAATTCACAAGTACAATTTGCACTTGTGCTTTGGCCAGTTGGGTGGTGGAGCTTGGAGCAGTGTCTTCAGCATGCACTCAGTCCTTGGCTCCAGCCTCCAGTCTAATGACAGTCTGAACCTCACACTCACAGGCCCCGCCCAGTGAGGCTGCCAAGCGTTTGTCATAGTCATGCACATCAGTCAGTCACGGGAACGGAATGTGAAATGGTCCAGAGTGAGGCAGACCCTAAGGCAAAGGGCTTTCCAGTTCCAAAATGCTGAACGCTTAAAACACAGCCTTTGTACATTCTATTTAAATAGTACATGTCTAATTAAATCATCAAATCCTCTTTTTATTTCTTCGAAAATTTGAAACACTCTACTCATTTAGAGACATTAACTTCCTTTATAAAAATGCTTTTATAGGAAGTCACTTATCCGTCGGTCCCTTTATGTTATGTAATAAACACAGTCTTGGGAAGCTGGATATAAAGCCTTATGTAAGAAAGAGCATGAGCTTAGTAATCTAGCAGATTCCGTTAGAATTTTATATCTCTCTCGTCAATTCTCTGTAAGCTTTAACAGGTTACTAGAGAAACCAAAGATTTCCACATCTAAAAAATAGGGACCATAGGTATAGTTTCACAGTATTTTTGTGAGTTAAAGAAAACCTATTTAAGTAACTGGCAGATTCTAGAACACTCAATATTCTCTTTTCTCATATAAAATCAGAGTGCTATTTTTAATTCCCCTGGGGAACTTAATAATTAAAATAAGCTTGAGTTTGACCCTTTTATAAAGCAAGGAGGTATTTTAATGTGAATTCATACTTATTTACTTGCTCTGAAATGTCAGATCTTATAATAGTCAACTTTTTTAATGGAGATGACTTTACATTAAGTTAGAGTTGTATTTCTTCTCTATCATTTGTGGATAATAACATAAAACCAAATAAGCTGATGCATGAATTATTAAAATTACAAAAAAGAGTTGGAGTCTTTATCTATTCATTATAATTCCAGTGTAGTCCAGAGCTAATATTCCCTCTCACAAAAGAAATAAAATGCACTTTAAAAAAAAAAAAGTTTCATTGTCTAAGGACCTGGCATTCCACCTCAAAGTACCTGCAGAAATGTATACATATGTTTATCAAAAGACATGTACTAGAATATTTATAGTAAAACTATATGTAATAGCACCCGTATGCCAAACTCCTAAATATTCATCGTTGATAAAACAAATATTATGCTTTTACAGTGCAATACCAAATCAAATTTATTAAAAATGATCTATAACTAAGGGCAATATTGAGTAATATCATGATTATAATATTGAGCTAAAGAAACCAGACATAGGGACCAGCAGTTAGCGTAATGGCTATGTTGCTGGAC
This sequence comes from Tupaia belangeri chinensis, assembly GCF_000334495.1. Taxonomy (NCBI): domain Eukaryota; kingdom Metazoa; phylum Chordata; class Mammalia; order Scandentia; family Tupaiidae; genus Tupaia; species Tupaia belangeri. The sequence continues at coordinate 3,989,616 of NW_006159559.1, read as the reverse complement.
TCCCACATAATCGACCACGGATCACGTCCCAGACCTGGTGGCTTAAAACTCATGCTAGGCACATGTGCATACGTGCCCAGTATCCCAAGAGGAGAATGGAGGAGAAGGGATTGCGGCGTGACCATCCCCCCGGGGGGTGATTTCTCGCTTGCTGTCTCTGTCTCTCTCTGTCTGTCTGGCAAGCACATGCACCCTATAGCA
>NW_006159559.1:3978965-3988978 GCF_000334495.1 Tupaia belangeri chinensis | reverse complement strand
TATATATATATATATATATACACACACACACACATATATATATATGTATGTACATATGAGACTTCAAAAAAGTTCATGGAAAGCACATTACAGAAAAACTATGAATTTCACATTTTTTGCACCAAAATAATTTCTTTAATTCAAATTTTTCATGAAATTTCTTAAGTCTCCTCATATGGTTCATTTTACATAAAGTTTAAAAACACAGAATCTATTATTATGATAATAGTTATTATTCTGGAGTTAGTAATGAGAAAGAGGCTTTTAGGATCTTGTAATACTATTTATTCATTTATTTATTTATTTTAACTGCCAGAAGGTGCATGTACTCTCTGCAGATAGAGAGAGGGAAAAATAGGGAGAAAGCAGCCCCAAACTGGGTGTGGTCATGCCACAATTCCCTATCCTTCATTCTCCATTCTGTCTGGATTTGGGACATACACCACATGCACCCAACATGTTTTCCAAGCCTCAGGGACTGAGGTCAATCTGGCTCACTTTGGTTACTAGGCTATGGGGCGGGCTCAGATAGTTTCTCCTTAATCCAGGCATATTCATTTTGTGAACCATAAGCTGTATACTTATGATGTGCTTATTTTTTCAGTTTATTTTATATATTAATAGTTTCATAACTTTTACTTTACAAAACTAAATGTCTTACAATTGTTTTGACAAAATTAAAAAATGAGTTTGGGCATGGTTGAAATACTTTAAAATGTGCTTATCAAGCAGACTCTACTGTACAGTTCTCAAAACTTTAGATGAAAAACATTTATATTTGAATTGTGAGAGCTCAAGTCAATTAGAAAAAGAACATATCAATACTATGTATGTCCAAACAATTCTAAGTTAAAGATTAATTAAATCAATTAATCAGATCAATGAAAAGGAAATGACAAAACCAATCTGTTGACAGAGTTTAAAATATTGGTTCTAGAGACTTAATGTGTTTTCATTTCTGCTTATTTAATACTAGTAATCCAAGACCCTCCATCATAGTCTCAACACTCCTCTATCACTAAACCCATGGGAATCATATTGAGAGAACATCTCTCAGGCAACAAGAGGAATCTGGAGTCAGCTGGATTTATCATACATGGATCTCCCAAATTCAGCATTTACATGTTTGCATGTTCTCTGCCTATCTGTTCAAATTTTGTACGTTTTGGTTTTTCTCTGCTTCTTAGTTTATTGTTCCAGTAAACTTCTGGAACCAGCACCTTAGACTTGGCCAGTTTTGCCAAGATCCCAAAAACCTGCCTGGCTCTAGCTAGCTTTCTCTCCTTCAGAAGTGTATTATCCCAGTCATTTTGGCTACTAGCTGAAGTTTTATTGTAATCTTCTTGAGTTCCCTTGTATCTAACAAAGTGCCATTTGACACTAGTTAGAAGTATTTCATTTGCTACTAAGCACCTGCCAACCAGTCTGGGCCTTCAAGTTATGGATACCATGTCAGATCAGCCTGAAGTTGCATTGTGATCTTAAATATTGTAACTTTGCCTTTTGACCTTGTTCTTTAAGCCTAAATCCTAAACCAGACCATTCTGCCTGAAAATTTTTCCCCCATATTCCTAATATGCTACCATTGTGTTCCAAGGAGTCTTAGAAAACCCACACACAACATGATATTGCGAATAAAGTTCAGTCATTGCCTTTTTGGTTACAGTTTCAACCAAATAAAAATATACCAGTTTATTTTGAATCTTAGTAACCTAAAGGCATGGAAAATTCTCTAAATAAGAAGGCATTTAGACCTGGCAAAGATTGGAAAAAGTAACGATGATTGCAGTTCTACATTTCAATTCATTTTCCATAAACATGTGTAATCATTACAAGGTTAAAATTGAAGTGCACTTGTACTTAAAACTATAGAAATCACTTTCTATCAAATATCAACCAAATCTGTAAGCTATTTTCATGTGAAGAAGAGAAAACATACTTTGACATTTTACACCAAAAATACACTTTCTGGGCATGTTCAAATCAAAATAAAGTTATTCACTTTAACGATTCAATCTGAAAGTAAATTAAGAGAGTTATATAACCCCATTTGAAAAGACTAAAACTTTTTAAAGCAAAAATTCAAAATAGCTGAATTTCTGAACTATTAGACAGTCAGGAAAGTCTGACATATTTTTCTAAGTTTTTATTTGTAAAAGTATGTCATGAGTTTCTGGACAACCCAATACATATAAGGAAAATATCTAGGAGCAAAATAGCTTTTCAGATGATTTAGTCTAATAGAGTCAAACAGTTCAACTTGACTCTTTCAGTAAAATCATTTCTGACCGTTTTGCAGTTATCTAATTATTGAGGTCTCCTTCTACTGTGAGTCCATTGGCTTCTGTTGCTCCATGGTTTTCACTGCATTTCTGTCTACTCAGCCTAAGCATCACAACAAGGATAATGAAAAAATCTATTCATGAAGGAGTAAAAGGTACGGTTCACAGGTTAAGCAAAGGGATGGTCTGTAAAGTGGTTGATGTAGAACATACACAGATAAGTCAACTGGGTGCAATTGGGGAAAATTCTAAATAATGTAAAAATAAACACAAAACCGATGATCAAGAGAACCAAGTCTCAAGCTGTTTCAGGATTTAAGTATTTGCAGAATTAAATAAGTGCCTACATTTCTGAAACTTAGTATCTAAGCATAGATAATAGATTTTGGCACAATAGAGTTCCATCAGCAAGTTTTGTAATTATAGTATAATCTTGAGAAGTTGTCATGCCTAGAGCATGAAATTGGTAAAAAACAAATTTTCCAGTGTAATGAACATGGTTTCCGCAACAAGAATTTAAGGAAAGCGACATGTCTTTGTTAAAACTGTAAGTATTTGCCATTGGCACACTCAAACACGATGTTTCTGGTTCATTCTCCTTCACAGAAAGACTTGTTGTTGACTTGAGAACAAGTGTCACTCAAAACTTTCATATTTATCACCCCTTTTTTTCAACATTCATTACAACAAACACTAAGATGGTTTGGATTAGTTTTAAATAACGGGACATTATTTTCCCTGATTTATTTATATGAATCACTATATTCAAGGTTCCAATAGCCATGGTCTAAATGTCCTCTAAAATTCATGTGTTGAAACTTAATCGCCAGCATGAATATTAAGAGGTGGGGCTTTTAAGAGATGATTAATTCATGAGAGCAGAGTCCCATGAATGGGACTGCTGACCTTATGAAAGTGGGTTAAGGGAGCATTTGCCCCTTCTGCCTTTCCATCGTGTGAGGACACAGCACTAAAGTGCCATCTTGGAAGAAAAGGAAGCTAGTCCTCGCCAGATATCAAACCTGCCAAAGTGTTCATCTTGAACTTCACAGCCTTTGTAACTATAAGAAATACATTTCTATTATTTAGAAATTACTTACTTCATGCATTTTGTTATAGTAGAATGAATAGACAAAGACAGCAGTCATCTAAATCTAGCTAAGCTGTAGTCTAATAAACTACCTTAGTACCTTTACATTTTTTCACTTTATCATTTGTTAGTTTTAATATTTTTAAATTTATTTCTTTATTTCTTCCACAAGCAAAAGCAAGGAGAGAGACTTACCTCCAACAGAGTCTTCATCCTGCAACCTACTCCCAGCCTCAGTCAGTTGGAAACACAGGCAAACACATACATCCAGCATGCAGAGCAAGACCTCAGGGTGCAAACCTAGGATTTTTTCGTATGGCTTCAGCCTCATGAAGCATTACATTATCATTGTACTATCATGGCTGGCCTGTTTATTTTTTAACCAAGAAAAAGAAATTTATTAGAGACTCTGAAGTCAATGCTGTCTAGAAGTTTAGAGAAATCCATTTCCTATGTCTATTCTTCAATATTTAATACAAGTGAGGTTTTGTGTTTCAACTTGTTTTGGTGTTTTTTCTTCAATATTTTCTTAGAAATTCAAATAATTTTTTAGGTATATGATGCATACAAAATAATGTACAGAATAATGTATACCATTAAGCATAATATAATCAGCACTTTTAAAAATAAGTAAAAATTGTATACATTTATAGCATACAGCATGATGTGTACATTGTGTAATAACTACATCAAGTACTTTTACATTACTTTCAGCTGTGAAATTTATCCTTTTCCATTGACTCATTCAGGTAACTTACTTTTTTTGTTATTTTAGTTATATTTGGTTATATTCTCTTTATCCATAGTTATATATGTCTCAATTTTATTTAAAAAGTTTATGCATGGGGACCAGCAATTAGCATAATGGCTATGTCACTGAACTCCCATGTAGCCGACCACAGTTCAAGTCCCGGACCCAGTGGCTTAAACTCATACCGGGCAAATGTGCATGCGTGCCCAAGATCCCGAGAGGAGAATGAAGGATAAGAGATTGTGACATGGCTATCCCCCCTGGGGGTGATTTCTCGCTTTCTATCTCTCTGTCTCTCTCTATCTTTCTGGTGAGTGCACATGCCGTATAGCAAAAACTTCTCCAAAAGAAGTTTATGCAGAGGGGTCAGACAGTGGTATAATAGTGAATATGACACTTTTCAAGGCACACTCCTATGGGAAGGCTATCAGTTTGCATCCAGAGACCTCCCTGAGTGTGTTGCCACACATGTGCTCATGATCCAGACCAGCTGAAGCTGGGCTTGAGCAGTAGAATAGAACCCTATCAATAGTGCTGTCTGCCTGTCTGTCTCTGTCTCTTTCAGTGAGTAAATACCAACAATAAGGAAACCTAGATGAGATGGACAAATTCCTGGACACATATAATCTACCAAGACTGAATCAGGAAGATCTAGAAAGCCTGAATAGATCCATAATAAGCAATGAGATTGAATCAGAAATAATGAACTTCCCGACAAAGAAAAGTCCAGGTCCTAATGGCTTCACTTCTGAATTCTACAAAACTTTTAAAGAAGAGGTAACCCCCATTCTACTCAAACTGCTTCTAAAGTTTCAAAATGAAGGAACCATTCAAAATTCATTTTTTGATGCCTCCATGATGTTCATCCCTAAAGCAGGACATAACAAAAAAGGAAAACTACAGACCAATATCTATCTCTTTCTCTTTCTCTCTCTCTCCCTCTCTCTGTCTTTGAAGAAATAAATGTCAAAAAACTAGAATGTGGAAAACAAATAAAAAGGACTGTTCGGACAATTCTGAAGTCTGATACATAGAAAGACCCTAGGACTAGAGTCCCTTCTTTTTTTTTTTTTTCCCCCTATTTGAAAATAACCTTATACTTATGTCTAACAGTAGATGAATTAAGGCTTGATCATATCTCTACCCTACTTCTCAATGATGGATTAATGATGGTTTATACATTTTAAGCATAAACATAGAAAATTAAGATGTTTTATGTCTTTATGTTATAGATGAAAATTTATGTCCACTGGAAAAGATTTATCTGCCCTTGAGTAAAATTAATTAGGGTTAGGACCAGAAGGAGAATACATAGTTGTCATAACTTGTCTAGGGCTTATTCCATTACCCCCAAATTATCCATAAATTTATCTTAGTTGGATCTGATTGATATTGAACGTATCAATCTCTTATATCATTCTTATTATATGTATTTATATATATATATATTATTTCTTACTTATATCTTTCTTATTATATGCATTTATATATCAGCACAATTCTTATTGTAAGCATTTATTTATTAGCATAATTCTATCCAGAGATTATTCCTAAAATGTACATTGTTTTAAGGAATCAGGTCTTATCTAAGTTTACAGCAATTCTTTTACCTCCATATAATGGCTAGTCATCAAAAGAAATTATTTAATAGACCTTTTGTTAAACATCAGTATTTACATTTAAAAATGATCTGAATTCAAGATTTTCTGCCAAGCCAATTCAACCCTAAAATACTAGAAGTAAAATTACAGTGTTACTCACATAATGTAAATCTGCATTGCATCGCTTCCATTTTTAAAAAATGCTACGTAAAAAACAAAATTTTCCTGTTAAAGATTTCTGTTTTAATGAAAGAAGTTGTGTTTTACTTTCTTTTATTTCTGCTACATTAAGAATATATTTTTCAGATTTTTTAAATATTTGAATGCAATAAAAATATAATTTTTCTCATTTTCCTATCGTTAAGATATATTTTTATATATACTTTCAGAAATTTTTCTAACTATATCTTATACCTTTGCTGGTTTTCATAAAGTTTCTGTTAGGCTCTCCCAGAAATGTGAGATTATATTAAATTTTAATTGGTGATGTTTTCAATGTTTGGAATTGAGAAAGTTATCGTGATTATAGCAGTATAATTCAGTTCTATACTTATCAGACAGTCAACAGAGCAGAGTATCCCTCTGTCAGGGAAGTCTCTGATTGGAGAGGATGCACTGACAAAATAGAATATGTTCTTTTATTAATGGATAGGGCAATTTATTAATTGAGAGAATACAAAAGAACTCTAATATTATAGGTGTATAGAATTGGATATTACAACATACTAAATCTAGGACAAAAACTAGTTATTAAAAAAAAATGACCTAGGGAGACCAACAGATGTCTTAATGGTTGTGCTCCTGAACTCTGACCTGACCAGCTACAGATCGAGTCCCAGACCCAATGACTTGAAAGTCATGCTGGGCTCACTTGCACGCATGCATGCTCAGGATCCTGAGAGGAGAATAGAGGAAATGGGATTTTGCCACAGCCATCCCCTCTTGGGGTGATTTCTTGTCTTCTGTCTCTCTGTTTCTATTTGTCTTTCCAGCAAGTCCATGTACTCTATAGCAAAAATCTCTCTCTTACCAAAAAAAAAAAAAAAAAAGACCTTGGAGGAAAAAGTACTGCAGTGGTTTGCTGGTTCTCCACCTACTCCTCTGACCAAGTTATCACACCTAATTCTTTTCTAACCTATACTCATTCCTGCCCTAGGACTTGGCGCCTCATATACTGGAGCAATAAACTGATCTATGACAGTAAAATGACAGCTCAGATTCTGTCCTCTTTTGAGTCATACTGCTCAATTCACTCATTAATTAAGCTTAAAAATATTTATTGAATGCCTACTATGAACCAGTCATAACACTAGTCCTAGGAATACATTACTGAATAAAAACAGTGAAATCACATTATATCTCTTAAACAGAGAGAGCCAGGTTAGTATGAACAAATGATTACACTAAAACATGACATTAGTATTTTATTTATTCATTTTTTAAAGGTATTTTAAATTTCTGTTATGATTCAGAAAGTAACTTGAGTTCTGGGAATACAAAGATGTGAAAGAGTAAGAAGTTACCTGCCTCCCTAGGGTATTGCATTACATGGGTAAAAAGAGGAAGAGAAGAACGGAGAATTGTACAGATCATAACCAAAGAGAGTAAATTTTGTTTTGTTTTGAATTCTTAGAAAGATATTGTAGTAAGTGCTGGGAAAGAAAGGCACTGAGTGGTTGATGGAAATTAAGGGATAAAGTTAGTCTAGGTAGAGTATGGAGATACCTCTTTGAGGAGGGTGATTTAAAATCTGAAGATGCCTTTTGTCCATTTCAAACTGCAAAGAGTCAAACTTGTAGTCAGATAGAATGTCCTCTAGATGGAAGAAGCAGCATAGTCAACTCTCAGAGGCAGGAAAGATTTGAAACAGAAGTTTACTAAGTGAGGTGAAGATTAGTAAGAGAAATTATTTGAGGTGACAAAGGACTATGTCATAAAAAAGGAAATTTTAAAGTAATATCTTTAAGTTTATTAATTTAAGTTTTTCTATGACTAAGGGAGGCATCCCCAAGGGTCTTCTTGCAACACTACCTTGCCTCTTCATCCGGTCAGAATTATGGACTTTGTGCACCTGGTACATTCAGGGAGGTCTCTAGATGTAAACCCAGAACATTCCCATATCAGTCAGCCTTGCTGAGCATTGTTATTACTGCACCATTATTGGCCCCTGGGTTTTATTTCAAATAAAATTGGAAGGTATTAAATGATTTTAAGTATTAAAAGATCATTTTGGACACCAACAGATGGTATGGTGGTTACACCATTGGACTCCCACATGGTCAACCATGGTTCCAGTTCTGGACCCAGTGTCTTCTTGCCTATGCTGGGTATATCTGTGTGTGTGCCCAAAATCCCAGGACAAAAGCAGAGAAGGAATTGCAGCATTGCCACTTTCTTTTTTACTGTATCTGTCTGTCTGTCTGTCTCTCTCTCTCTCTGTCTCTCTCTCTCTCTCTGGTGAGTGCACTCACACTAAGGCAAAAAACTCTCCAAAAAAATAATAAATAATAAAAGTTAAAGATCGTACTGGCTGGTTGGTAGCAAATGGAGTACAGAAGTATAAAAATAGAAGCAGTGAGCAAGATAGAGAGCTATCACATGATTACTATAGTCCAGGAAAGAGATGATGTAGTGATGACAATGAAAATACAAGGAAATAGCAAAACTGAGATACTTCAGGGTACAAGACACTCTATTAATGGATAGAGTGACATAGTATTTTTCGAGTTTCTTGCTTGAGCAATTGACTAGATGTCATTGACATCCATTGAAACAGGTCATCGGAGAGGAGCAGGTAGTTTGGTTTTTGTTGGATTGTTTCTTGCTGTTGTCATTGTTTTTATAAATAAAGGGAGAACAGAAATCAAGAAGTTCATTTTCTTCTTGTAAACTGTGGAATATGTATAAGACCTGAATATCCAGAGAGTAATTAGATATACAATTCTGAAACTCAGGTGAGAGGTTGGGAAGAATCAGCATAAAGATATCACTGAAAACTGGGCTTTACTAAATGAGATTACTTATAGAAAAAATTGAAACAGAGAAAAAACTAACCATTTGTAGAGATTTATAGAAGCCAATCAAGAGACCAAGAAGCTGTGGTCTGACCATGCGGTTTTTGGGACCTCCGATCCCAGAACTGGAACCTTGAATAAGTCACCAGGATCACATGTATGTGTGCCCAAATCCCAACAAGAGTGAAAGGTGAAGGAGACGGGATGGTGGCTCGGCCATGCACAATGGGGGGTACTTTCTTGCTCCCATTTCTCATCTTGTCTCTCTCCAGTGAGCACATACTCTCTTCCAGCAAAATTCGAAATAAAAAAAAAATCTGTATATTGTTTGTAAAAAGCAGTATAAAAAACATGACTCTCATATAGACATAAAATGAATACATGCCAAATAATTAATTCATTAATTAATGAAGTAGAGGCATGTCACTAATAATTCAAAGAAGTCAATAACAAATATATAATAAAATAATACTGAAATATGTTTGCAAATAGATCCAAAACTGACTTTTTTGGGGGGAAGGAGTAACATAAAAATTGTTTCCTTCAGATAGAATTTATTTTTGTGTCTATCAATAAGAATTATTTCCATTGGTTTTAGTTGGCTGTAATTCCTGATTGTAAAACAGTTCAAAGGCAAGGCTCAGAGGATCCCTAGAATCCAATAATCCCTAGGGGCTCTGAAGATATCTAGCACTATCTTTTTCTTATTCTAAAGTCAATTTATTTATTGAATAGATAACTAAGACAAGATAGAGTCTTGGAAGCCAGTAAAGAAAATTGTTTCAGTACAGAATAAATGGTCATCTATGTTGGGTAGTGCTAAAAAGCACAGGGAAATGAAGACAGAAAAACATCCTTCAGATTTGATAACATGGAAATCATTCATATTCATGAAATAACTATTTTAGAGTGGAATGGAGATGGAAACCAGACCAGTGGAAAGTAGGAAGTTGAGAAAGGAAGACTAAAAATGGAAACAATTCTTGAGCAGTTTGGTTTTAGTTGTTGTTTATTAGTTAGATGCTATTCAGGAGATTCTTGGAATATGGTAGAATCTAAAATCTATTGTAGAAGCACACTTGTAGTAATAAAAGTTGTTTTTTTTTTTTGCTTTTTTTACTATATTGAAATATCTTGGGTTATGTCTGACTCTTTCAGTGCTGATAAGAATATCCAGTCAAAGAATAAACTGATAAAGTAGAAGAGAGAGGAAAATAAATACAGATAAAAGACAAGAAAAATAAGTAAGTAAGATCCACTATGTAAGCACAAGAG
>NW_006159559.1:3967844-3978716 GCF_000334495.1 Tupaia belangeri chinensis | reverse complement strand
GCAGGAATGAAGCAAAAATAATGTAAAATGGACATTACGTGAAATTTTAATTTCCCAGGTGAAAGAATTCCCTTGTTATGTTATCTGAATTCTGAGATTCATTTTTCAGTAGTCTACTCAATTATCAAGTTTCCTAAGACCTTGTTCCCCAATGAGCAGAGAATACAATTTCTGGACCACTCTCTCTTCATGTCTAAGACCTAACACTTTATCTACCTTTCTCTTTCTAGATGTCACTACCAAATGCCTGACCTAGAACTCTCTACCAGTTGTCAGCTCTGTTTCTGATAAAGCAAGCACCAAGAGTCTTTAACTCATTTTGATTTTTTTTAACTCAAGGTGATCATTCTCTATCATTTACCTGTTGAAGGATATTTAACTTTTAAATAAAATCTTTGTCTCTATGTCTAGTACAATGGCCTCTACTCCTGATAAATTCAGTTCTGGCATTTCTTTACAAACTAGTGGTAAAAGTCCCTTAAATGCAAAGCTATGAAAAGATCTTATAATAACAGTAAATTATAGACACTTAGGAACAGTATAATTAAATTGAAAAATACCATGAAAGTATCTTTTCTTTAGATAATCTATATTCAAAAACAATGTCTCATGAAATCCTACTAACATCATCTTAGAGAGTAGAACAGTATTCTGATATAATCATTTCAGACTGGATATGTGAAAAAGAACCCAGCAAAATATGTCCAGATATTTTCAAATTTCAGAATAATGGGTAACAATTTTTTTTCACCTCTGGGTCTGGAAACAGTGATCCTGATGATTTCCAGAAGCAGTTGGCATAAATTATATAGTAAAATATCTGATGTATTAATCTTGTCAAATCCTCAAAAATAGCCATTTTTTAAAGTTTCTTTCTGTCTTCTATGATAGGTACAGAAAAAGAGAGCAACAGGCACTCCCAATAAGGTCTTTATATCATAATCTACCCCTAGGCCTCGGGATATGAACCCAAGATCTTTCCATATGGGTCCTGTTGCATTATCATTTGGCTACCACCTAGCCCCCAAATGACCAATTTTTGATAAACTGCTTTCTTACAACCCACAGAAGATTTTTTTTCCTATCATTTCCAGGGACTCTGAGGTTCTCAACGTCATGGAATCCTTGACAAAATTGTGAATATGTATTTATACATTTTAAATATATAATTCTAGTTATAGGTTTCTATCAACAGAATGCAACAGAGCAGACACCGTTTGTACGTATAGTTTTTAAATCTTTACTTACACAAGTGAAGTGGAGACAGTTTAAACAAAGAGAACTTTGCCTAACCTGATGATTCAGTTTAATGAAGGACTTTGAACAGAGCTTCTGCTATGTATTTTATTCTTCCAAAGAGCTATTATTGGCCATTCCCCATGACAGCAATGTTGGTATAAAGTTAGTATATACTGCTATCGTGGAGCAGGTTTATGTAAAAAGAATGTATTGACTTAAATCTTCAGTCATATAGAACCAGGCTAGAGTCAGAAGACCATGGTACTTGGTGACTTAACTATGAGAACTAGGACTACCTCTGAACTTCATTTTTTGATGTATAAGATAAAGACAATAAGTCAATCCTGCAGGGAATAGAGGAGCAGATAATGTATCATTTATGAATAGTCTAATGATAGTCACACTCAAGATGGTTCATAAATGTTAGTTCCTCCCCTGCCATTTAAAAAAAGGAACACAGATGCAAAGATGATGAAAGCAAAGCACTCAGCATCCCACAAGTAAGTAAAGCAAAGGGGTCCAAATCAGGCTCCTTTGTCTTCACTCACAAAACTAACCAATTAATCAGTTGAAATATGAAAAGTCCAGTCAACCAATATGCTGCTGCTTTTAAATATTAGCACGGTTGGTTACACACAATAATAACAGCTCCTTGTTAAGGACTTCACCCCACCCAAAACCCCATTTAGTGCTCCAGAAATAGAAACTATCTGGGGACCAGACATAGATAGACCGGTGTTTATACACAGTCAGTAGTGAGGAGTTAAGATGGCTGTGATGGTGGGTCTGTAGCGCCATCTATGTGTGAGAAAAATAATAGAATTTTCTTAGTGACTCAATAAGATGACACTGTTTTGGTGTTAGAGGAAAACAGGGCTACAGTCTACTGCTTCAGTTCTGAGCCATGAGTTCCTGCAGAGGTCTTGGTTGACTTCTTTACTTCAATTTTCTAGACCAGTGGTTTGGAGACATGAACAGTTAGCCCGGGAAAACTAGGAAAAAATTATTGAAAAGACCATCATACTGAAAAATAAAGAACAAACTGTGGGCATTGGTCGACATAGATATTCATGCCCCATCTAAAAGACTAGTAAGTCATGCCTACAAAAAGAGAAAGAAAATGAAATATGTTCATCTTCTAATAGTACAGAAAAAATTTAATGTCCATCATCTTTTTGAAAATTGCTGTGGTAAAATACAACATGAGATTTACCCTCTAAACAAATTTATAAATGTCAATGTACAGTGCCTTTTCTGTAGTTATAACGTACAACAGCTCTCTGGAGCTTATTCATTCTTTTAATCTGAAACTTTATATTCATGGGTTGGTAGCTCCCCATTTCTCCCTTTCCAGCAGCCCTGGAGTGGGGCATGCACATGCTCAGCATACTCAGGGGTGTCTCCAGGCATGAACTCAGAACCTTTCTCTATGTGGGTCAGCCTTTCAGCGCATCACGTCTACCACTGAGCCACTGCCCAGCACCCAATTAAGTGAACTTAGTAATAATGCTTTCTGTCTGATACCACATTTTCCGTATTTTTTTCTAGGAAATATAGCAACTTTCACTCTTCTGAAATGATATTTGCAGTGTGTTCTCCATTACTAAACTCAGTGTTTTTGTTTTGTTTGTGTGTGTGTGTGTGTGTGTGTGTGTGTGTGTGTTTTGAGAGGTTTTTACTATAGGGCACATGTGCTCACCAGAAAGACAGAGAGAGACAGAAAGACAGAAAGCGACAAAATCTTTACATGGCAAATATAAATTTGCTGAAATTGTGAATTAGGTCATTTTCATTTGACAGTTTTCAAGCATTAATTTTTACTTAATAATTAATATAAGTATAGATACAATAAATACAACCCTTTAAATACAATTATATCCTTATTTTTAATACACTGATGTATTAGATGGAAACATTTATTCCATTACATTGAAGACTAATATCTGAGACTCCCTCATTAGCCTTTTGGAAAGAAGATAGGAAAGAATCCACTTGGAAAAGATGAAGCTATCTATTCAATCTCTTGACTTTATAACTGCTTGATATTATTCTATGTCATATGGTCAGTTTTCATTTCTTTTGGCATTTGGTAGCATCTGTAGTCTTTCCAACATAATATTGGTGTGACCGCAATATAATTAAGTTGCCAGAATGTAAAGAAAAAAACAATATAGATTCTTTACATCGTCTAGGAAAGATTATCATTATGTTCCTTTGAACAATGATCTCCCTTGATAAAAATCTTTTACTTTGCATGTGGACTAACAACTTTGTCTTACTAGTACATTTAAATGAAAAAGTGGGAGAGTAAAAGAAAGTGGGGTGAAGAGAATAGCTATTATTGAGCTTCCACTATTTTCCTAGCATGTTACACATATTATCTAATTTAATCCTCCCAGCAGTGTTGAAAAGAGTGTTATTTCCGCTTTTCAGGTGAAGACACTGAGGCCCAGAGGAGCTAAATTAAATTATCAAAAGTCAATGCACTTAGTAAATGGGAGTCATAATTTGTATTCCAGTTTTCCTGACTCTAATATTTATGTTGATTCCAGTGCTCTCTCAGTGGTTAATATTAAAACATCTATGCTAATTTTAAAAGCTCAGGCCCAAAGGAATATATTGTATACAATTCTTTCAGTAATGGGTTCAAAAAAGAGGAAAAACTATTCTACAGTGTTAGAAATTAGGGCAGTGGTTATTCCTGTGAGCGATGGTGACTGAGAAGAACTTATTTGGGCTGGGTACAGATGACGTGCTGTTTCTTGATTTGTATGCTGATAACATACACGTTTATTTTATGGCCATTCACCAACTTGTACCCATGAACATCTGCACCCAATGTATATTGTACTTCTAAAAACATTTTTTAAATGTATTCATTTTTTCAGTTGGATGAGGCATTACGTGGCATTTAGGTTTGAATTGACTCCATCAAAATGTATCTCTCTAACTTACGTAACATACAAACATCTTGAATTTGAAGAGCCTAGCAGAACATCTTTGCAAATTGACTTTCACCTGAGATATGTATACTTCTCTTTCTGATCCTACCAACTCTTCAGAGGTTAGAGGTAAATACTGAAAAATATGAACATATTGTATCCTGCTAGCCACATCACAGGTGACTCAGATCAAAAGATGGCTTCTGTTAAAGATATAATTTTATTCTTGCTATATCAGGCTGCTTGACCCAACTGAACCTAGAAAATACACTACAGTAATGACACATTTTATTAAAAATGCAGTACTGTAATAAAAACAAAGCATTCAAGATAAATTTAGATCAAGGAATCCCTCAATTCATTACTTATAGGAGGATTTCAAATTGTTCATGGAAAATGTAATTACAGTGTGAATTTGGGCCAGCTGTGATGATACGACAGTAATACAACACTCTGCTGAATTCACATGGGAAGGTAGGTTCATATCTAAGGTCTCCCCGTACATGTTGCTTTTGTTGCTGTGTTCCAGGCTGGCTGAGCCTAAGGGTGGATCACAAAATAAAGACCCTATTGACGGTGACTGTCTCTTTCTCACAGAATAAATAATTTTTAAAAAATAAAATTAAGTAGTCTCTGTCCAACACCTAGCAAAGCTAGAATCCATGCTCATCTGAAGTGGGCCCAGCCCTGACTCTTTAACCAAAAAGCCTCTTCCCCAAAGCTCTCCTTCCAGCCCAGCACCTAATGAAGCAAGGTAGACTGGTCTCTGTCTTCATTCTATCTGTCACTCTCTCTCTTCCTTTCTTTCAAAGTTTTAAAATATGCTTTTTTAAAAAAATTTTAAGTACTGTCTCTTATCTCTGACCTCTTCTTTATCTTGGTAATTTCTGAATCCAGGTGCATCTGAGGCGGGTCCTGCCCTGCCCTTTCGCACAGTGTGCTAGTATGCCTCACGATTTTTATTAATTTTTTACTTAAATTTTCTTTTCCCTTTTTTATTTTTTTGTCTTTTTTCCTTTTCTTTTTCTGACTTTCTCACCTTGCTCATCAGCTTCCACACATTAAATGTCTAGACAGGTGTAGGTGCACAGTAGCAAAACATCTGAATACTTTTAGGATCATAGAAAACCTCAACCCCCACCAAAATGTTGTAGAAAGGGAGAAGCTCATCTTCATAAATCTGAATTCAAATCTCTTTCTGTGGCTACCACGTTACAAAACACAGTAGTAGAGAACAAAGAGGCATAGAAGTACCTCATAGTAAAGTGGAGCATATGAGCTTACAGTAGCAGAAATCTCCCACAAATTAGTCAACTGTAAATATACCACCCAATGAATAAAAATCAGAGAAAAGAGACTGCAAAGTGAGAAGCAAGGAGAAATATGGAGTGGCAGTGACTGTGGCTCATCTACTCCAACACACCTCTAAATTCTTTGTTGAAACCCTGCAGCTCAGCACAGGTACACCTGTTCTTCAGAAACTAGGATACCTTTGAAATATCCAGTTCCATCAACAAAAGTGCAGGTTGCTAGGTGAGGATCAGGGAAATGGAATTGCAGAAATACTGCAGGTCATCTCCTCCCATATTCCTCTAAAACTTAGATTTAACTCCAAGGAAACAAGAAGTAATGCATAATCCATTGGATGACCAGAACCACTGCAGAGGCACAAGAAAGATGGGAAACCAAGAAAATAGCTCTCCCCCCAGGGGAAAGAACAGCCTTTCATCATTCACAGACAGTATAATGGAACTCATGGAACTGTCAGATAAAGAATTTTGAATATTCATAGAGACAAAGCTAACAGAGAAAGAGGGAAGACAAGAAAGAAGAGAGACAACGAACTCCAGAAAATGCAGGAAAAAAGAGACAACAAGTTCCAGGAGTTGACGAAGTTCTTGCATGATCTGAAAGAGGAAATATACACCATTAAAAACAATCAAATGGAACTATTAGAGATGAAGGCTGTAGTACTGAAAATTAAAACCTCCCTTGAAAGTATTCAAAGTAGATTAGATCATACAGAAGATTAAATCTCAGATGTAGAAGACAGAACTTCTGACCTAAAAATATTAATCAAAAAGACTGAGAAAATACTCCCAAAAATGAGACTAATATATGAGCAATATTAGATATCATTAGATGCTCAAACATCTGGATCACTGGTATCCCAGGAGGTGAAGAAACTAATAAGGACATTAATAATCTATTCCATGAAGTCCTGGAAAAAAACTTTCCAAAGGCATTCAAATATCCAGACCCAAGAAATACAAAGAGCCCCACATAGAGTCAACCCAATAAGATCTTCTCCAGAGCATAGCCACATTGACCAAACCACAGACAGAGACAAGATACTAAAACTGACAAGAGAGAAATGTTACTTTCAACGGATATCCCATAAGGCTAACTTAAGACCTCTTGCTGAAACAAGCAAATGAAAGAAAGGAAAGATCAAAGGATTAAATGAAAAACAATTTCAACCAAGAATACTATATCCAGCAAGATTACCCTTCAAATGGGAGAAAAGTCCAAAACATTCTCAGATAACAAAACCTGAAAGAATTTACTAACACCAGACTAGCTCTTCAAGAAGTTCTGAAAGTTACACGTCCCTGATGATGTGTATAGTATTCTCAATTGGGTTGGTCTGAGAAATATTTCATGTTGGATAGTCTTTTTTACAAGCAAAATGAAAAATAGTGATTGATTGTTTAAAAAATCATTGGAATAATAATAATAATAATGATTGGAAAAATAATGAAAATCTACTGGATGATGAAATGGGGGTATGTCTCTGTATTGACTGATATGCATGGTATTCCTTCTGGAAAAAGAAGTGTAATACACTGTAAAGTTACATGTGATTCAATGTAACATAAACAAGATTATGATGACAATTTTTTTAAAATGCAAAAAAAAAAAGTTCTGAAAGGAGTGCTATACCAGGAAAACTGAAGACAGAAATAAGAGATCAAAAAATGACCAATGACCAAGAAAAAGGCCAACTTAATGGTAGGGACAAGTTCGGAAATATCAATAATAATGTTGAATGCTAACTTCCAGGATTTAAAAAGAAAGATCAGACCACAGTAACACTGTAAATTCGACAAAAGAGAGATTACATGAGACTGAACTGGTGAAACAGAAATTCTCTGACTTTCATCTACAACATTATTGATTTTCTTCTATGCTTTGTCTTCGGGATTTAAGGATTTGGGTTTTCTTTTGAGTTGTTGATAGGTTCAGCAATTTGTTTAAGAAAAAATTTTTTTAATTGAAACATAAACTTGTCTCCTTTCTTGACCCCTTTGCAATTGGAAAATATTTGTGAACATTCTTATTTTGAGGCAGAAAGGTTATTTGCAGAAGTTCAATAATACAACAGTATCTGTTGCCTTGTATTAGAAATTGAATTATTCTCTGGCTTCAAATAACAGACCAAATTAAGATTCACCTATTTATTTATTTATTTATTTTTGCCAATATGTTAGTTTATACTTCTCTTTAGTAAAAGGGGGAATGGAGAGAGAAAAAAAAATGTTTCAGAAGAAAATTACAGTGCACTTATCACTAGATTCTAACTTTTCCATATTTTTAATTTAAGATTTTTTTTGTGAATAATAAAATGTGGGGGAAAAAAACATTTAGTATAGAAGGGAGGGTGGGAAAAGGGGAAGGAAAAAACAAGTAAAAATATGCTTAACTGACAGAAAAAAATGAGAAGCTATTTGCTGATGATATTGTATATAGTAATATCTTTGTCTTGACTGACATGCATGGCATAGGTGTTAGAAAAAGAAATGTTGCAAACTGTAAAGACGTGATGAAATGTAAGTAAATAAATAAAAAAGAACAAAATTATTTTAAAAATAACAAATATAATTAAGTATGTTTTGTTTTGGTTGGCACAAAAATATTTGACATCCATGCACAGCTTTTTCATAATATTCATTTTTTATGAACTCTTTGAAGACCCCTCATATATATTGCTGGACTGAATAATTCCTTTATCCTAAAGTCTTTGCATGAGTAGTGAGTTTTACATAATAGACATTATACAACCTCAGTATTGAAAAAAGAAAAGAAACAAGGAAGTAAAAAGCAGGAACTAAGAAAGTACTGAGTTCTGATTTTAGATTAGATCTGTAAGTTTCTTCACTGTAAGTTTCTTCACAAGTTATGACATTTTTTTGGCCATATTTTAGAGATGATGCCAATATAATATATATTGTAAATTTATCAATCATAAGATGATAGAAGGTGGTCTAAACATGCTTCAGTAAGACAGTCTGAGATATAATTTTAAAAATTGATATAAAGTATGCGCAGTCCCAAATCTCACAAAAAAATACTGAACTTGAAACCTAATTAAGTATTTGCATTCATTTTCAGGCTATAGGGAAGAAAAAGCAAAGAAAAAAACTAAAAGACACTCTCCTACCTACCCTTCAGATTGTACTTTACTTTAGTGCTAGAAAATGCTAAATCCAAGGCAAACTGGAATGGTTAACCATACTAGAGAGAGATCTGGCCAGCCTACCAGATTGCTCCATTTTAATAGTACTTTAAAATTTTCTTTATCACTTAATATGCTGGATTTTTTATTTCAAAGCTAAGGAATCTGCCATCTTTATGTTCATTATGATTCTTCCACCAAAGGAAAATTTAATGTCTCCATCCTGATTATGGGAAAGATTGTCCCAGAAGCTTGCACACTATACGTCTGAGTATTAGCCTATCACAAGTTGGTAATTCATATATTCAGTTAAAAGCACGATTTAATTATAATTTTCTATACATCTGAGTATTAGCCTATCACAAGTCGGTAATTCATATATTCAGTTAAAAGCACAATTTAATAATTTTCTAAAGTATTTTCATTTTTAAGGTTTATTAATTTATTTCAGGAGAGAGAAACAAATAGAGAAGCAGATGCCACTGAGGAGACCTTGCTACGTTTCTATCTTCCCCACGGCCTCCCAGCCAGAAGAATCATGGCTACATCTGCAGGCACATCCAGTATATGACGCTCAACCTGGGATCCGAGCTCAGGCCTCCCATGTGGCTCTAGTACCATGTACTGAGGTACCCGAATGGCTGGGCCACAATTTATTGCTCCTCTGGTTTTGGATATGAAAGCCAACATAGACATAAACTAAGACTATGGCAGTAGCCATAGCAGCTTTTGTTAAAATAGATAAATATCTATTTGTGTAGGTTTATAAAAACAATTATTGCCTACATTGAATATAAATATTCTGCATTGAAGATGTACAATTATCTTTACTGATGTTGTAAAAACAGAAAGATACAGAAATGCCACCATCTGTCTGCTAGATTCTAAAGTCACATTTAGGACACCAAAGCAAATGGACCAAGCTTGTGAAAGGGAGAAAAATGAGAATTCAGGGGCCAGCAGGTGGCTTGCTGGTTAAGGGTACTGGATTCCCACATAGCCAAACAATGGCCAAACACAGTTTGAGTCCCAAACCTGGCAACTTGCTTTCTCATTTCCTCTCTTTCTCTTTCTTTCTCCTTCTCTCTCTCTCTCTCATCTCTCATACGCACGCATGCGTGCGCACACACACACACACACACACACACACACACACACACACACAGTCCTTCTCCAGTCAAATTAAATAAGCAAAAAAAAAAAATGTTCAATAAAATAATTATTTAAAAAATGAGAATTCAGATAAACATAAATGGGCTTTCAGCTCTCACTGAGTAGACAAGACAGCAATCTCAGAGATTTCTCTAACTAGCTGAGAAAATCAGTAATAGTTAAATCCTATAAATGTAGGAAGGCAACTCAAAGCGCATGGTTTTAGAAGCCCTGCTTTCAGAAGTAGTGCATATACCAAGCAACTAGTCCTGGATCTAAGGGCAAATTCTACCCCTAATTTAGGCAGGTATGGGAAGGCTAGGACACAGGGAATAGAAGCTGAGTGGACTTGTGGGCCTTTGCCTTGCTAACACACACCTGCTTTGAATAGATTTTCAAAGGTAAAGTGAGATCCAACTGCTGCAATGGAAAATGTGCCACATAGCCAACAGCCTTCTAAAGACCTGCCTTTATGGTTCTACTCTATGTACTCATTCAAGTACTTACTATACTTTCAATAAATTAAACAAATACTAGTTTAATATATGCCTAGTCTATTTCTATGTGAGACCTAAGAATTACTAGAAAAACAAGTTGTCTTACTATTGTGATAGCCTTAGGAAAAGCTTTAAAATGGTTTGCATACATTTGCCAAGGTTTTATTATGAAATAGATTAACCAGGCGTATATACTTCAAAATAAATGTCAAGGCACAATTTGAGAAATACTATTTGCTGATAGTCAAGGTTTGTCATTTTAGACAGCAAATACTAATACACAGATGAGCCAAAAGACAAACATATCAAAGAAGAAATTCCAAGAAATACGATGTGTTCCTTGGATTTAGTATGGATGGCATTTACATCTGTAGGTCTCCAGAGGTTTAGGAAAACTTAACTTCCTTGTCAGAGAATTTTTTTTAACTTATTTGCCAAAGGTTCTATGATAAAAACATGGAGCTTTATTTTATTTACTTTTCTTAATAATTCTCCAAGAGCTCAATAGAGATTAAGAAATATTACTCACCTCCATGTGCACTTAAAATCTTTATTGGTAGTACATAGGTCAAAATTTTCTTGTAGG
>NW_006159559.1:3952916-3967813 GCF_000334495.1 Tupaia belangeri chinensis | reverse complement strand
TAATTATGATAAATTATTAAGAAAACATGTTGTCAAAATTACCTTAACAACTTATATGTAAACCAATAACCATAATAGTATAAAATATATTCATTGATTAACCAGCCACATTAACATTTTTATTGATTTTTACTAAATACTCACCAAGGAATGCATTAAATTGCAAAATGATAGCATCTTATTTCTATTTTCCCTTTTTGTTTTATGCACAAACAGGAGTATTCACCTTACTTTACAAGTTTCATTTTCACCAGGGCATGAAATTTTGTAGAAGCATGTTTACAAGAGTAAAAGAAAAGCTGGTGACATAAAAGGAAAAGAAGTTGTAGCCTTCATGATTCCCAGCCTCACGCAGTCCAACTTCTCAGGACTGCTGAATCAATTCCCACTTTTCTCTCTCCTGCCTCCACAGATGCTGGCTACCTCTCACCAAGATTATTGCATAAACCTCCTGCATGGTCTTAATTCTCTCAGTGTTTTTCATCAAATTTTTCCTGACTACTACCAGAAATTTCACCTATCTCAAGAAACTCTGACCATGTCACTATACTACCCCAAAATCATTAATAGCCCTATTAAATAGAGAATTAAGAACCCATCTGCCCTGAGACCAGTAGATAGCATAATGGTTATGTTATTGGACTATCGCATTGCTAACTATGGTTCAAGTCCCAGATTCAGTGACTTGAAATTCATGCTGGGTATGTGTGCATGCGTGCCCAAAAATCCGAAGAGGAAAGTGGAGGAAAAAGGATTGTGGTGTGGCCATTCCCCTGGGGAGGGGGTCATTTCTCACTTTCTGTCTCTCTCTTTCTCTCTGTCTCTCCAGTGAGCATACATGCCCTATAGCAAAATCTCTCTCAAAAAAGAACCCATCTCTCACGATTTAAAGCCTTCTACCAAAAACCTAGCCCTCTACTTCAACCTTTGCAGGGACTTTTCTCAGTCAAATGGATTGTTTTTTTGTTTGTTTGTTTTGTTTTGTTTTGTTTTAGGTTTTGCCATAGGGCACATGAGCTAGCTGGAGAGATGGGAGAGAAAGATAGACAGTGAAAGGGAAAATGAGAAATCACCCCTTCGTGGGGATGTGGGGGATGGCCACACACAATCCCTTTTCCTATATTCTCCTCCTGGAATCTTGGGAACACATACACACACCTGGCATTATTTTCAAGCTACCAGGTCTGGAACTCAAACCACGGTTAGCCATGTGAGAGTCCAGGACCTTAACCACCATGTCACCTGCTGGCCCCTTATTATTTTAATATTCTCTGGACATTTCCATTTTTTTCTTGTCCTTACAAAATTCACTCTTCCTGGTGGTCAAAATCTTTTTGATCTTCAAATCTCATATAAGAAAATGATATAACCCTATTAACTTGGATATATCCCTATTAACTAGTATTCTTTAAATTATGTGGGCTGAATCTGGGCTAGAATACAATCATTTCAATCCTAGCAAACTTTTCTTCTTCCTATTACCTTCTAAATTAGATCCATAAGCTATTGTATACAAATATGTAAAAAGAGATGGTCTCAAAAAAAAAACCTCTTGGATAAATTAATTTGAATACTTAAAACCATGTTTTACAATTATAGCTTAAACTGATTTGAAAAGTGATACCAAATGTCAGCATACAATGGGACTGAGCACAGGAAAACTGTGGCAGGAAAATACTCACAAAAAGGCAATAAAAATTCCCTAAAATGTTAGGAAATATTTTTTGTACAATTAAATCCATAATCTCGGAAAGAATTTTGTCCCTCATCCCCATATGGCTTGTGTTGAAGGATACTTGTTTCTCTGAAAAAAATAAGAAACCAGTTTATTCTAATGTTTCTCCTGAGTAAAATGAAAGAAAACCCAAAGCCCTTTTATATCAATTACATTATAAAATGTACCAAATCTTTACTTAGGTTGAATTTTGGACTTGTATCCTTTATCTACCTATGAATCATATGAAAATAATTCTAAGTGGCACTTTAGACTCTGTGAAGCTGCCCTGGATATCACTTTGGGAAACTCCACTATTTACCACTCGGACAATAGCTCGTGTGCTGAGATGTAGCATGTTAGCATACCAGCAAGGCAGCATGCTGACTGCTTCCACTGAGTACTGTCTATGCAATGTGCTCCTGAATTTTTACCTTGCTGCACATAGGCAAGTCTTCAGAAAACTGTGTTCACATTTTAAGGACAGTTTCTATCACTGAAACAACAACCACAGGGTAGCAACAAGTCATTTTTCAGAAAATGCTACCTGGTGTTCTTTAAAATACCTAGCAGCAATGGACATTCATTTTGGTTAACCATTATAGTCATTCTTTGCATTTTTGTATCTTTTTCCAAAGGGGGAGAAATATGGCTCTATATAAACCTAATGCCAAGAAAAATGTAAGCTAGTACTCATTAAAATGCCCACTCTTTGCCAAAGCTAAATTCTACTTCAGAAATTGTGAGGGCAACGCCCGTCACAATGCCTTTGATGCCACAGTAAATTGTTTCAATCATTTTCCTGCTATTTAAAGAGGAGAAAAAATACAGACAATCTTCTGGAATGCATTCATTACCTTGAAAGTACTTGACATCCTGGTCATGCTGAAATGAATATGATTGTAGCTTTTGCGGTATAGAACACTTTTACCTCATTATAGTCTCAAAACAACTTATGTTAAATCCCGTTTTCACTTACAATTGCCCACAAAATTATCCATTGAGAAACTTTCACACTATAGAAACAAATTTATCTTTTACATTAAAAAAAATGAACACACCTCTTAACAAAAAAACTTTTAAAGCTTTAAGAAATCAGACGGTAGTTTTATGGTTTGAAGATGCCAGACTTCCACAGTCTCTTCAAACAAATTGAGTCATCGGTAAAGTCATGATACATTTTTGCATAGGAAAATATGTCATGACTCTCCCAACGACCTACTAGTATCATAGTCACATCCACAGATCACAGAAGAAAAGAAAATGAAATAAATTTGAGTTAATCACTTTTAATGTTTAACTTACATTTAGCTGCATAAGAATGAAATTTTTAGAATAAAACAAAAGAAACATACTTAAATTCTATACAAATGAACTATGCCATCCTTGTACTATATATATTCCTTGCCACAAATAATAAAGTTGATTTTTTTGTTGTTGTTGCTGGAATGTTATTTATTAGTAAATAACAATATACATAGAGAATAGTAATAATTTAGGGAACTTAAAATTTACATATTTTACAAATTTGAGAATATCATATTTAAACTAATAGTATTTGAAATGGATTAAGCTACATCTAGACAATTAATTTGGTAGATTTTCTATCAATAGGAAAATTTAAGATTCATTCTCCACACTGTAATACGCTGTCCTCCTCTTGAAGGTAATGATTCTTCCACATTTCTACCAAATGACACTTGAGCTCATTACGACCTAATATCCTGATCTACCACAACTACTCTGGCTCTGGTCATGTTTGTTCCTACCTGCTACCCTGCTGTGGTCACTATGCCTCACTCAAGCCAGTGCATCTGTCCAAGTTACTCCCCCTCTGTCAAACATCCCCTGATCACCTGTGAACACAAATTCATCCTACAGACTCAGCTCAAGTGTCATCATCTCTTTTACTAGACTTTCTTGGCGTCCCAAAAACCCTGAGAATCTGCCACTTTTTCATTTGGGCCACTTAGCATTTTATAACACACATCAACCTATATTCTCTCCATCAGCAAAACCCGTCGGTCCTATTTCTAATACATCTCAAGGTCACCCACTTCTCACCATCTCTTTTTTACTACCATTCATGTCAGTCCACATCAACATGATTTCTGGTTTTGATGCTCCTTATTTATCACCCTTCTTGCACCGCAGCTCCTTTCTAAGCCACACTCCATGCAGCCTCTAAAATTACCTTTTGAAGATGTCATGAAACTGGATCAGTAATGTGTTGTAAGTCTTTAATATTATCCTATTGCTTCATGGTAAAAATCCAAAGTCCCTCTTTGGCTTCAGGGGCCTCTTATGATCTGATTCCACCTGTCTCTCTAACCTCATCTCAAATCACCCAACCAACACCCCAATTCTGTCATTCTCCAACAACTCTGGTCATTCTGCTCTTTGAATGCTGAAATCTTTGACCATTTCAGAGCATTCTCCATGCTGATCTCTGTAACTTAGAGCTCCAGTGTAGCATTATCATTGTTAAGTCTGCCCAAATGTCACCTCTGGAAATGCTCATCATTCTATAAAGTAGGTCCTGTCTCAATTACTCCAGATCTCATCACCCCATTTTTCTATATCCTGAAAAACAAATACTACATGTCACTTTTCTTACTTGCTCACTCCTTGTTAGTGTTTTCCCTAGACCATGAGGGCTTAATGAGAGTGAGGCTCTTGTCTGACTAGATGCTGTCATAGCCTCTCACCTGAGCTTGCTGTCTGGTCCTTGGCTGATGCTTATTAAATATTTGTAAAAAATTAATTACTGTAGATTTCTATCCTTGTAAGGATCTTCTTGAAAGTGAGGATCATGCCTTATTTATCTTGGTAATTCAGAATACAGAAAAGTTCTTAGTATAAGGTAAATTGTGTATAAATAATTATGGAAGAAATGAGAAAACTATATTTCTGAAAATGTGGTTAGGGCCAGCTCAGTAGCACAGTGGTAACATGCTGCTTGAGCACTGCTAGATCCATGTGGAAGATCATAGGTTCAGTTCCCTAGACTCCTATGCACTAGGTGTAGGCGCCCATAATACTGGCTGGCTAAAAAAGCTGCAGCTGGGAAGGGCTTTGTCACAACATAAGACCTTTATGACAGTGCTTGTATTTCTCATTCTTTCTCTTTCATAAAAGAAAAAAAATGGAAAGCTTTTTAAAATGTAGTTAATGTTTTCTTGTGTCTTTAGTTTGCTATAGGGCCTGTGTACTTGCCAGAGAGAGACAGGAATACATAGAGAAATGAAAAGTGAGAAATCACCTCATGGGGGGAAGAAGGTCACACTGCAATTCCTTTCCCTCTCTTCACTTTGGGATTTATGGGCACGCACACATATGCACCTCGTATGATATTAAAGCTGCTGGGTCCAGGACTCGAACAGTGCAGTTGGCCAAACCTCCATACCACCTACTGACCCATGGTTAGTTTTTACACACAAAATATATAAACCTAGTTCTAGAACAGTGCATGGACCATAGAAGACATTCAACAAATATTTGTTGAATAAATGAACAAAATATGCATATAGATAACTTAGTCCTCATGCTGTATTTGTACTCTAAAATGTCCATGACAAACCAGGATAGTTATAAAGCAATATTGAAAGAACGTCAAAATATTTTTAGACCAAGTTTTAGTTTTGTGCTGCTAGTTATCATCTCTTATTCAAAACTCAGCATATTTCAGGTGCTCATATGGACTCTTCTTCACAGTTAGAACAAAATCAGAAAACATCTGGACTTTTATATAAGTATGGTCTATGATTTCAGAAAATGTTACTCAGTCAAGAAGTCTGGCCTTGAAAACACTTTTTAAAGTAAAACAGACTAATTTGTAAGCACTGTTACTGCAGAGTGCATGCTCTTTAATCATAAAAATTTCTAAATCGTTTCAGTTGTCATTCAGAACAATGAAAAGAATCTCTTTGAACCAAGTTGTTGATAACAAGATCATAGTCTGAAAGTGAAGTCTGAGTCTTGGAAGAGTGTTAGGGCAGGAAAAAACATTCTTTATAAATAGTTTATTTACTTCGAAAAAGAAGTAAAACATGTGTTTGGATTGAAAGCAATCATCCTTTCGTGCTTATATTTTGGAATAAAATATTATACAGCAATTGGAAGATTGGGACCATAAATGCTAGACTTAATAGAAGATCAGTTCATAATAAACAAGAAAACAACTGCAATTAAAAACCTCATATCTGCTCATTAGCCTTGACCCGATGCAATTTTTCTTTACTTGTCTCACAGGAAAATGGGCTTTCATTTTTTCTCGTTTTGTTTCTCCTTTCAAATAATTATATATAGCTTAACGATAGGATTTGGGAGGTAGAATATGATAATAAGTAATAGCTTATACAATATATATTTAAACAAAAAGTCAAGATTTTTTTTTTTTTTAACGAGAGAAACTTTTGCTATAGGGCACATGCACTTGCCAGAGAGACAGAGAGACAGAAAGCAAGAAATCGCCCCCCAGGGGAGATGGCCATGCTGGAATCCCTTCTCCTCCATTCTTTTCTCAGGATTTTGGGCATGCATGCACACACACACAAACATACGGCATGAGTTTTAAGCTGCCGGGTCCAGGACTTGAACTGTGGTCTCTTATGTAGGAGTTCAGCAACATAACCATTACTGGGTTCAAAATTCAATAATTTTTTAGTAGAAAGGTTCTTGCAGAGAATGAAGTCAGAGAAGGCTATGGTGATGTTTTACAAAACTTCAGAACTCCTAGAGGTGATTAAAATTCCAGTATTACGACAGAATCATTGGGTATACATCCCATATTTGTGTATTCTTCCCACCATAGCTACTATTTTTTAATACCTAACACAAATCAGCACTGCCTTAAGCATCTGACACTTATTATCACTAATTTTCACCCCAGACAAGGTATTATTTTTCTTCTTTGTCAGTGAGAGAAGTGAGGCCTGATACAATTCAGCCATTGGCCTGGTAGAATTGAATGCCCTCTGACTCGTCATCAAACCCTCACACCAATCTGGTTCTCAGGTCAGCCAGGGAATTCTTAACCAAGATCTTAATAATGCACATTCTTAGTCAGTAAGAATCTACTGAATTCAAAATGCTGGCACTGGAGGTAGAAATCAGCAACCTGTGTTTTAGCAAGTCCTCCACATGATTTTGCTACATGATAACATTTGAAGCCATTTTCCTAGATGAAATTATTGCTGTGAAATGTACCTGCAAGACAACTCCCTGGCTTCTTTGCAAATCAATACTGCTTTAAGCCATGTCTACAGAACAAGCACCGTCACTCCATTTCTCCCACACTCCCTTCTTCCCAATTTGTTTGCTTTCCTTTCCCTTGTTCTTTCCAAGAATCACTTTTTCCTTATGATGTTCTCCTCTTAAGATGAACCTTTGTACTCCTGAATCTGCCCTTTCTATATTCCAGTTCTGTGATCACTTGACTATCCCCCGATGCATTTTACTTAGAGAATACCTCCAACTCTAGGTGTGACTATTGGAAGGCTTCAAAGGGCTTATAAACTTCATCAAAGTATGACCAAAAGCACAATTCTTTCCATAAATGGCCATTCTTTTACCAGGTCGGCCTGGTTGTCTACATAATGTCTGAGCCCCATTATTATCTGTGATCTATGACCTTAATAGTCATCTTTGACTGGCAATGGTATCTTTGAGGTCAGATTGGATCTGTGATTCACAGATATGACACAAATAGCAAGGTTTTTAAAATTTTATTTATCACTATTATTATTATTATTTTTTAGTTTTGTAACAGGAATCATGTACTCACCAGAGAGAGATGGAGCAGGGTAGGGGGGTAAGAAAGCAAACTGCCAAGTCCAGGACTTGAACTGCTGTCAGCCATGTGGGAGTTAAGCTCTTTAACCACCATGCCGCCTCCTGGCCCTAAAAATATCATTTTATCCAAATATCTTTATTTTATATTTGTCTGATATATCAAACCAGCTGACACTATCTATATTGTTTAGGTAGAATTATCCAATTCATGAATAATCTCAATATTGTATCAGCCTTGCACCAGAAACAGCAGTTCTTCCATGATAAATATCAATGGAGGAAAATGCAAATTCTACTTTTGTTAGTCCAATGCCAAAATAGGCAATGTAGGAAGGTAATTTATGAAATCACATATTTGGACACAGTAAAAATAAATAATAAATTGATTGATAATGGTCAATTGGTTATTTCTCTAATTAATAAGTCACAGTGTAAAGTCCATATAAGTTGGAGTGCAAATCCAAAATGAGCTTTCAAAGATTTTTAAGAAATAGCTTCCTAATTTATATTAAAAAAAAAAAAAGAACAAGAAAATTGAGTGCCCCAGACAGTATATTACTGGCAGTAACACTAATGGCCTTGAGTCCTGAAACCCGTGTGATGACCATCATCCAGATCCAGAGTCAGCCTAAAACAACCCTGGCATGCATGCCGCTCCCCAGGATCCTGGGGAGCTTCTTTCCTCAGGACTCTGAGAAAAGAAGACGACAGCATGATAAGACCCTATTGAGAGTGCTTTTCTCTCACATGTGAACACACATACTTGCTATCATTAAAATGTTTAAAAACCAAGAAGAAAAATTACTCAGAGAAATCTTTTAAAATAGGTCCATTTTGGTCTTCCTAGGTTCCCAGAATTCATATGTTCAAATATATGATGGAGTTCATAGCAATATAAGGTCTTTTACATTCCAATTATATGATCAAGATTTAAAAAGAAAAAACTAAGCAGAAATTGACTGATTATGATTGATATACTATAACTGTCCTGAGAAGGAAAAACACTGATCACAAAAGTCCTAAATCTTTGTGTCATATTTAGCAGCAAAGGAGAATAAGACAAATGAAACTTCACTGTCCTTCATAACCAGAGTAGAAAAGCAAAGACAGGACCAGCCATGGTGGCACAAGTGTAGGGTGACATTATGTGAGAAGGAGCGACAGGGAAGGTGGTGGATTCAAATCATGTGTTGAGCTAAACACCCTGCTCATTCCATAGGCTGATTCATGATCCTGGCTGGCTGGAAAGCTACTAGGAGGACTGCAGTGTGGTCAAGCCCTGTCAGGGATGTGGCCTCTCCTCATCCCCCCCCCACTTCTTCCCTCATTCTCTTTCTTCCAATAAATAAACTTTAAAAAAATGGAAAGGCATAATTCCATCATGTACTCCACATTATTATTTCTTTTTTTTTTTTGGAAAAAGTTACATTAAACACTGAGACTGTGCCAGAGCATGGCATTGTGGTTAGAGTGGCTGGATCCCACATGACTGACTACAGAATTGAGTTCCAGGAAAAAAGTCTTCAAAATCATGTCCCGTGTGCATGTGCATATCCAAAATTCCAGAGGAGAATGGAGGAAAAGAGATTGTGAGTGGCCATCCCCCCCACCCCAGGGGCGTGATTTCTCACTTTTCCTCTCTTTTATGGTGAGTACACATGTCCTTTAGCAAACTTAAAAAATGAGATGAGAATTTTATGCATAATTGTAAATGGACTAAACCAGATTCAGCTATATTTTAAGTTCAGAACAATGGTGTGCTATGACAGCCTAGGTTCAACATTCCATATGTCATTGTATATTACAACTTACCGAGGAAGAATATGTACTCCTGAGAACTGACAAATATTTTCACAAAACTTCGTTACAGTACTAGATCCTGGATGCCATAGCAAGCCTTAGGTCATCAATCCTTAAATAAATTCCCATCAAAAAATTAACAACGCAGGAAATTAGCACCAAGAACAGTATCAAAGCCTTAGAGAATTTCTAGAGAAAACAAGGATGCAATACATAAAGCTCACTGCCAAACACCAGTAAAGTAAGGAGAAAAAAAAACTATCAATGTTTATTTTTAAAATAAGCCACAGTGCTTGCTAAGGAAATTTTAACTTCCAAACTCTTTTTAAAAGGAAGTTACTCCATTTTTTAAAATTTCTATATTTGTACAGTTGCTTACTTCTGGCAAAGAGGTTGCCAAATGAAAATATATGTCAAGATTTTAAGAGGAAAAATATCTACCCATGTATTTAGCTAAACAAATGATCATCTCCCTATAAGCTAAAAAAATCATTTTAATAAAGTATGAAAAAGATGTTATGAAACCAAGATAATCATGTGCCATTTACCTCTATTTATATGACAGTTATCATAACTAATCAAATAAGCAAAACATGAAATATTCTTAATAGTTCTATGCCATCAAAGGATGGAAAAATTTAGCACTATCTAAAGAAGATAGAACTATTACCAGATCACTAATTTCATGAAAAATATAGGTCTTTTTTTTTTAACCAATATGTTTATGTGCTTCTTTGTATTGTTATGATATTTTGTATTTTAAGGAACTATTTGTAGTTCTATTTTCAGATTGTCTAACAATAATGTTATTATAACACCGAGACCCACTAAAATCCGAGAAGAGAATACCACCAGCACCTATATTATTATATAACCCCAAACAGGCTGTATAGCAAGTTATCAGATGGTTGGAGAAAGAATGTTTCATGTTTAATAAAATGGAGAAGTAGTTAAAAATTATACTTTGGTTATTAATTTTGCTCCTGAGAAAATTATTTTAAAATCTTGTAATTCATGTTTTTAGGGACCAGTGAAATAAATGCTTATCAACTCCATGAGCTCACAGATGACTGTCTGATTTTCACTGATTTATTCTAAACACTGAAAACAGTGCCTGGTGCATAGAGGACTCTTTAGTAAATATTTGTTTAATAGAAAAACAGTCATGCCAAACCAACTTAATTTCTCTTAGAAATTCCGGCCTTCTTATTTATTCTAGGACATAATAGTTTGACTTAACTTTTTAACAATTTGTCTTACAATTTTGTCACTTTAATACACATGACATATAACATCACTATGTTCATGTTAATAAATTAATGTTTTCAAGACTCATCTCAAAACATTTTCCTTCTCAAAATTTACAAAATTCTATGAAGAGGTAGATAATACATTCTTTCAGTAAATAAAACTTAGATCCTAAGAGGTATAATGCTTTGCTTAAATTACTATATTTAATGAAAATTTTAACCTATGATGATTCCTCTATCCTAATTTCTCAAGTAGTTCTTTAATTATACAGAAAATCAAGTTCTCACCTATACTCACATATGCCAGATATTTCTAGACTAAGAGGCTTCAGACTAAAACCTTGAGTAGATGTAGCTGGAAGAGGGGAAAGAGCCTAAAGAAAGATCCAACATTTCAACTGAGTCTTTCAAGTTATGGGAAGGCTGACAGAAAACACTGCTTCTGCTGGGATGGGCTACAATCGTGAATGATTGATTTTGTATTTGAGTCAATGCAGATTTTGGAGTTCATCTATTCCACATGTGTCATTTTACAGATAAGAAAACTGAAGTCCAATGAGAATAAGTTAATAATTAATGGCACATTACTAACGCACAGTGGGACTGGAGTAAAACTCCAGATTTCTGACTCTTTCCAGTTCAATTTATATACAAGGTTACATGGAAATGGAATAATATATTTTTTACGATCTCCTTTTTTGAAAAAAAAAAAAAGGACTATGAAAAAATCAACTATTGTAAAAATGCCAGATTGTGAAGACACTATACCACATAAACCAAAATGGAGGGAGCTACCCATTCTCACATAATAGCTTCCTATATAGCAGCCAACAGTATCTGCTCTGTAGCATTTTTCTATGTTTCACCATCTGTATGTGCCTCCATGTACCCCTCACCACTCCTGAGTGACTTTCTTTTCTTGCAAGATTACTTTTCACATGTGAGAAGCTCATTTTTGCTATAACAGCAGAACACTAGCTCAGTTCAAGAATAGCAGCCTATATTTCTGCTACAAAACCTGGAATCTGCCAACTGGCTGGCTTCACATGTTGTCGGAGAAAGGAGATTGAA
Organism: Tupaia belangeri chinensis; assembly: GCF_000334495.1. Taxonomy (NCBI): domain Eukaryota; kingdom Metazoa; phylum Chordata; class Mammalia; order Scandentia; family Tupaiidae; genus Tupaia; species Tupaia belangeri. The sequence continues at coordinate 3,956,185 of NW_006159559.1, read as the reverse complement.
GCCATGTGTCAAATCATCTCCTCCAGAAACAATTCAAGCATAAGCCCTGCTGTTAACAGGAAGGCTGGCTCAGAAACACCGAATCAGCAGTATCATGTGCAAACATAAAACAAGGCAATGGTAAATAGTGAGCAATGCACTGAGTTGTTCAAGAATAACCTACTGGGGCAAGCGGTTGCTCAAAATGAAGAATCAGTATTCCCTAACAGACTTCAGTGGAGTGATATCACACTGACAGTCACAAAAATTAACAAAATCAATCCAAGTAATTGTGTTGAAGATTTCATTGTCCACAGACCACTAATCTAAATGTGAATGGGTGCCTTATATGTTTGCCTTCTGAGACTTTCAGTCATTTGTCATTACTGCAGGAACGAGACCACACACAAAGTCCGTTCTTCTTAGCACCAGCCCAGAAATGCCCAGAGGAATAACTTCAGCATTGTCCCCAGGAATTGGACTCAAAATACTTTACCCAAAATAGATGCCTATTCCTTCCTACTTGTAGAATACTTTTTGGGTGGTTTGAAGGTTGTGGTTCCCCATAACCTCAAGACACTTTCTATTTTAAGAATTGTTAGAGTTTGGTTTAGGCGTATTTTCATTTGAATTGGGACTAAGCAGACTTATGGGGAATCTGTTTTGTCAATGTCAATCATACAAGATGGTCGCATTTCGCTTTAGATACCTTGCATCAAGTTACAAGTTATAATGACTTTCATCTTGGATTAGTTTCTCTTCTTAATGTTATTTTTCAAATGGTCAGATATAATCTAAAAGCTATATTTTGCCTCTAAATTTTAAATCTATGTTTCTAGTTCTTTTATACACAAGTCATCAAATGCTTTTAAAGAGCATTTTTTACATACTGCAATTTTTTCCAATATTTTAGAAATACATTTATAATATATTCTTAAAAGCTAGACATCTATAGACAAGGTTAAATGAATTTTAACTCAGATCGACTCTTCAAATATAAAAATTATAGATGACTTCCTGGGTTTAAAAACCTGATTTATTTCCTGCTAGTCTACTCTTAGTTTTTTTAAGTCAATAAGTAAACAGTTTTATTATGGTTTTCCTTTTACTACCAAAAATGAGATTGAAAGGTCTGTAGTACTCTGTATAATTTTGGTTAAATCTTCACTTATTAAATAGCATATTTTTTTATTTCAAAGCTAATATTTGTAGTAATAAGTATCTGCTAAGTTTACAACTCATAAAATCATTAAAAACATTGCTTATCAGATTCTCTCATGGGTCTTAAGCTTTCGTCACTCCATCTAAGGGTTAGTCTAACAATATCCACAGGTAAATAAAACATCTAGAAGAGGCCTCTCAACCTAGTATAGACCTTGCTGACTTACAATGGCTTAACACTGCAATGTTGTAAAACTTCTATGCATTCAGTAGAAATCATATTTTCTGTACCCATATAATCATTCTGTGTTTTTACTCTCACTACGATATTCAATAAATTACACGAAATATCCAATACTTAATTATAAAGTAGTCTTTATATTAGGTAATTTTGCCCAGTCACAGATTAATATATGCATTTTGATTTTGAACATGTTTAAAGTAGACTGGGCTAAAATAGAAGTTTCTGTAAGTTAGGTATATTAAGTGTATTCTCTATTCATATTTTCAACTTACGATGGGTTTGTTGAGATATAATTCCATCACAATTAAAAAGTATCTGTATAATCAGAGCTATCTCCATACTTCAGTTCTGGTTTATTTCTCTCACTCTCCTCCTTTTGTCTCTTCTCCATCTCTCTATATATTCTTCTTAACATCATTCAAGGCAATCTCTTCAGAAAATACAGGAAAGGTAGATACCAACAGCTCTAGGCTAACACTTAATTTGCTGTGGTTAGATTCTGAGTTAAAATATCACCCCCATCACTAAATAGTTGTGGAATCATGAACAAGATATCTAATATCTTTGTACCTCAGGTTCCTTATCCATACATGAGGAAAAGCACTCATCCAACCAATCACTTTTGTGAGAATATAAGGATACATAAGGTTTTAAGCACAATGCCCAACAACACATCCTCCCACATAGAAAGGTATCTTTGGGAGAATAGGAATATACTGTTGGCTGTCTGTATCCACAAGTTCCATATCCACAGAGTTAACCATCCACAAACTGGAAATATTTGGGAAAAATAAAGCAAAAAAAAAATAGTGAAAAGTAAAAATTTCAAAGTATGACAACTATCTGTAGAATTTATATTGCACTAGCATTATAAGTGCTCTAGAAAAGATTTGAAGTATATGAGAGAATGTACTTGGGTTATATGCAAATACTATATAATTTTTTTAAATAAGAAATTTAAGAATTTGCAGATTCCTTGTGGATTCCAAGAACCAATCTCCTACAAATACCAAAGGACAACTGTACATCCACCACAGGACTAAGAAGCGTATTCATTTTAATATTTATCTTCTGGACTGTCTCTTTGTTCTTCTAGTCTCTGTCTCTTCCCTTTAGAAAGCCCTAATCCTCTTTGATTTCTCTTTTGTTTTATGTTTATTATTCTAGTTCATAACTGCTTCCCTGAGACTTCTTAGGCAATCTGAACACACCAACATTATTTTTTTTTTTAAGAGAGATTTTTGTTATAGGGGGTGAGAAACAGAGAAACGGAAAGCAAGAAATCACCCACAAAGAGGATGACCATGCTGGCATCCTTCCTCCTCTATTCTCCCCTTGGGGTTTTGGGCATGCAAGCACATGTACCTAGCATGATATTTAAGCCACTTGGTCTGGTATTCCAACCATTGTCCAGTATGTGGGAGTCCAACGACATAACCATTACACTATCTGCCGGTTCCAACTCTAGCCTTAGCCTTATTTTATATAAAATCACTATTTTTTCTATGTTACTATAGTAATTCTCTCTCTCTTCCCAATAGATTATAAGAAGTCTAATAGAAAGTATATACTATAGACTTTTTACTCATCATTGTATTTTTCCCCACAATTAGTGCAAGGTCTGACATTTACCACCATGTAATACCACACTGCAAAAAATACAATTAAAATATAGGTAACCTGGCTATTAAATTCAAACTGATGTAGAATCAAAAGAACTACTCCCTTTGATTAAAATAAAATTCAAAAATGTTTTAGAATATCATGGAATAATGGAAAAGTCTAAAAAAATTAATTGTAATATTACAAAATGTTGTCATTTAGAAAATACTGAGAAAGTATAGAAAGATATGTCCATGCACCAAAATTAGAACCAGTTTTGAAA
>NW_006159559.1:3910416-3947916 GCF_000334495.1 Tupaia belangeri chinensis | reverse complement strand
ATTAACCATCTGGAACTTTTCTGAAAAATTCCAAAATGCGGAAATCAGCGGTTAGCATAATGGCTATGTCGCTGGACTCCCATGTAGTCGACTGTGGTTCGCGTCCCAGACCTGGTGGCTTAAAACCCATGCAGGGCGCGTGTGCGTGCACGCCCAAGATCCCGAGAGGAGAATGGAGGAGAAGAGATTGCGGTGTAGCCATCCCCTCTGGGGGGTGATTTCTCACTTTCTGTCTCTCTGTCTCTCTCTGTCTTTCTGGCGAGCGCACGTGTCCTATAGTGAAAAAACCTCTCAAAAAAAAAATCCAAAATGCATTATACTTGAATAATTTACATTGTATGGATTAACCATCATCGAACTTCTATAAAGATTAAGGGTCAAGGAAAAACTTACTGTGGAATTAAACTCTACTCTTATACGTTTTAGAAATACAAATTTTAAAACTATGGCCACATAACACCAGTGGTAACTTTAATAAGGAATCTGTAGAGGTATCATATCAGTGGAAAAAATTCTATCAGTTATTTATTGTTTCATCTCATCAAGCTTGTGAGTTATTTGAGAGAATACTACATACATAGGTATGGTACATATATCTAGATCACAGACATAAATACACACACACACACACACACGCCATGACAGATTACTGCTGATGATTTTAAATAATACATTATGATCAGAATATGCTTATTTTCACTTGTAAAAATATAAAAGAAAAGCATACACCCTACATAGCTAGATTGAAAGTAAACTTCTATAGATGTTTATAGATTTCTGTTTTAATTTATATACCAGAGGTTTATGATCAGAACTGGAGTGTAAAATCAAGTGCTTAGCATTAATTGCCTGATGCTAACTCAAAACTCAATATTTTTTCTTAAGTATCAAATGCCAAATCCTTGAATGTATAGTTGAATCAGAAGCAGGACACTGTAGGAAGAGTCCTGGAAACACCAAGTATAGAAAGAAGAAAGACACAGAGGAATACAGCAATTCATAAGAAGTCACTCAGCAAGGGGTGCCGTTGCCTCCAGATTATTACAATCATCCTCACTTCAGGTACAGGACTTGAATCACTCAGTAATATACTTGCTAACGTTTCAAGATAGAGTAAACGTTATCATTATATCAGTTTATCTAAGAACCAGTCCAAAATCTCTTGAGGATAGAAAGAAAATTTCCCTAGTGTACTTATCCCATCTCTGATATAGGAAAGGAAAGAATGAACTAAAAGACAGATTGAAATTGTCATTGGGAAAATGTGTGGCATTAGCAGAGCTTTTAAATGTGTTCAACGTTAACTCCTATTGATCTCTATGAATGGAGAACAGGTAACTAGAAAAATTCTGAGTGCTAAGACACAAAAAGATACTTTATACTATACTCTCAAATGGCTGAATAAAAGGCTTTTGTTTTATTAATTCAGAATTATTTTCTGCAAGTTGCTTAACCAAACAGAGCTGTACATCTCTCTTACAAAATACACAGCAGGGCATTTTTACATTAATACCCCTAGAGAGGCTGGGCCTGTCAAGAGCCCCATATTGAAACAATTTGTTCATGGATGTTTAGTTATAGATTTCATATTTTTCCCAGAAAAGTTAACAGAATTTCCATGTTACAGAATCTGTTGGGTATAATTTACAGTCCAACACATGCTATATTCTACTCATGATGAAAGAGAATTTGTCAGACGCTTCTAGAACATGTTATTTACCAGATTATATTGCCTTTCATATTTAATAAAACCCAATCACCTAAGACAGAAACCTGGAAGTCTTCTCATTCTCTCGCCTCTCTCTCTCACTCTCCATCTTTCAGATCATAAAGTCATGCCTACTTCCCTTCTTAGCATCTCTAAAGTCTTTCTTCTCCATCCTCATCACTCAAGGTGGTATCAGTATCTCCCTTGGGTGACTTGATAGCCTCCAAAGCCTTCTTCCTGCTTCCATTCTTTCCCCCATCCCTTCCACTGCCTATTTTGTCTCCCAGGAAGAGCTCTAGAGCTGAAATGGGATTATTTTACTTCTTACAGGGTTCCTTGTATTCATGATGTCACTCTGCCTGGCCCCCAGTTTTCATTCCTAGTCTCCTGCCCTATATGCACTACACTCAAAATCTACTGAATCTCTGTCATACATTGCAAGGACCCTATTCTATCACACTTGCTATTCTCTGTGTCCTTTTCTTCATTGTCCACCTTTACCTTCCTCCTCTTGCTTATCCTTTGACACACTACTAGATCTCTCTCCTCCACAAACCTTTCATGTTCTTTGATATTATGGTTCTGAATTCATTTCCTTCCTTAAGTTCTCCCAAAGCCTTACTTGCCTTTACTTTATCAAGACTATTCTTAAGTAACGCCTAAGTGAAACAAACAAAAAAGAATAGAAATTGAAGAAAATAATAAAGTGACTAACACTGTAAGCAATTGAAATTTTACCTTGAAAATATTTCAAAAATCATGAACTAATTAAATGGTATACAATACCTACTCAGACAGTATCCCATACATTACAATTACAGTAAATAAGATTTTTTTAATGTAAACATATCTAATGTATTGGCTGGTCTTCTGAAATTACTATTTTCCCTAATAACATATGACTTGAATTTTATACCCATATTCCTAACAAAGTGTCTAAATTCCAGACTGTTTTCTTCAGCCTGTAACAGTATGGTATGAAAGAAGTCAAGATCTTAAACTCTAGGCCCAGATTTTAAGCCAAGGTTTGTGACTCCATGGGAAAACTGTGGTCTAGTCCCTAGTTCCAGCTAATCCTTTTAGTCAAAAGTAGGTTGATATAGAGGCTAGAACTAAGAATTAAAATTTAGGTGTTATATTCTACAAAAGCGAGATTTCATAGTGTCAAATTCAACCTACCCTGTTAGATTGTCTAACCTGAATGCATAGCTATTTTTTTTCGTATTTTTTAAGTTTCTATTTATTCTCATTTCTTCTGCCCATCTTGTTTGAGAGATTTGCAAGTTTTGAATAATATTGAATAGAAGTAGTGACAACACACATATCCATTTTTTGCTTTATCCATTTTACTTTTAGTATTTCTCTTCTCTCTCTCTCTTTTTTTTTTTCTATAGGATCTATAGGAAAAGACAGAGAGAAGGAAAGTCAGAAATCACCCTCCAGGGGGATGGCCATGCTGAAATCTCCTCTCCTCTGTTCTCCTTTCAGGACTTTGGGCATGCATGCACATGCGTCTGGCGTGATTTTCAGGCTGCCATGTCCAAGGGAAGAACTGCAATTGACCATGTGGAGTCCAGCACCTTAACCACTGCACTACCTGCTGACCCTACCAGTTTTAATGTTTCTAAGGGAAGTGATTCTCTTGTTTCCTCACTTGAAAACAATTGACTTCTGATTTTAAAATAAACCTCTTTATCATGGTAAAGTAAAAAACAAACAAACAAACAAAAACTATTCTGGCTGGACAGCCAAAGTCTTATCGGTTAAGTCAGCTGGGTCCCACATGCCCTAATGCATGGTTTGATTCCTAGACTTTGCAGCTTGGGGAACATTCTGGTACTATGTGTGTGCATGCCTAAAATCCTGAAAAGAGGGAGAAATGGGGGAGAAGGGATTGAAGTGTGATCAGCACTTTTAAGAGATACTTTCTCACCAACCCTCCACCCCATCACAGTCTCTCTCGGTGAGCCCACTTGTCTTCTGGCAAAAATAAAAACAAAATCAAAATGAAAACTATTCTGGCCCTGTGCCCAACTGTAGTAGTACAGTAGTGCTGCATCATTCTGCAATGCTGGAAGCCATATGGAGGACAGGAATATGGTTCCTGGTTTGACTTGAACACACTTGCCAAATGCATGCCCATAATCTTGGATGGCTGGTAAAGGCTGGAGGAGGATTGAAGCATGAGAACCTAATGAGGGATGCTAATTTTTCTGTTTTCTTTCTCTCTACCACTCTCTCATGAAAGAAATTAAAAACAAACAAAAAATGAACAAAACTATTCATCTACTAAGTGCATCTGACTGCTTTTAAAATGCTGCCACGCCTTTTAAATGCTTTCCAGACCTGCTTAATGATAAATGTAAAATGGGGTAAGAGTGAACTTTTTTTTCTTTCTTGTTCATTTGTTGCTCAGCCCGTTGAATGTCTTTTTCGTACTTTTTCCTTATATATTTGATACAAATAACATACTTGGTGACACCTCAAAGCTTTAAACCTTTTCAAATCTTAAATATTTTGCTCCTTGTCAATATCTTCTGATTCCCTTATTTAGGAGGTACTCCATCTACTAGGGTCCTGCTTTCCTTCATTTCAGGTAAGAAAAATCAAACGCACCCTCTCCTTTTATTATCCTACTGTGCAGAAACATTCTTGAGGTTTTTGCAGCCTAAATTGCTCTAGAATACTATTCAATTTTGTATAGCTCACATTTCAAGGAATTCTTAACAAGCACTAATTTATTTCTTCATCTAATAAATATTGTTTAAAGTTAGTGATTTGTTTCTTTGATGTACAATTCTCTGGGAATGTTTTTTCCCGTAAAAACATTTTTAATTTTACACACACACACACACACACACACACACACACACACACCCCAGTGGGGCACCCAAAAATTCTCATCCAAGTTTACTTCACTGTAGAAATTTTGATAACCTGTCTTTATAAATAATGATATGTTTTTATGTGCTTTAGTGACATTTTAAGTATTTTAATATAGGCATGCCCATAAAGAAAATAATTCATAGAGAATTTCAAGTACTTTGAGGGCCCTCCAGAGGTTGATCACATAGCAAATAGAGCTGTTTTTCAAAGATTTGGCATTCTTGAACAACTTAATGGATTTTAGTTCTCATGCACAAAAATATATAACAATTTAGAAAAATTAACGTAACGTCTAATTTGATATCTGTATTATATCTGTGAGCAAAACGAGCATTTAATGTCTCTGTCAACTAGTTTTGCATAATTAAATAGACATGGACCCAGGAATAATAGAATCATCTCTTACTAAAGGATATTTTCAAGGTCCCATTAGTTGATAAATGGATGACTATTTCCTACTTAAATGCTGTAAGGTTGACTATCTTAAATTGAGGTCAGCGTAGATCCATCAACTACTGCCTGGTTATTGTCTGTACAAAATAATCATTTCATGTTCTGCAATGACATTTGGATATAGTTTTTGTTTTGTTTTGTTTTGTTTTTGGAGAGGTTTTTGCTATAGGGCACATGAGTTAACCAAAAAGACAGAGAGAGACAGAGAGACAGAAAGAAAGAAATCACCCCCTGGGGGGGATGGCCATGCCACAATCCTTTCTCCTCCATTCTCCTCTCGGGATTTTGGGCACACACACACATGTACCCAGTGTGAGTTTAAGCCACTGGGTCCAGGACTCGAACTGTGGTAAACTACATGGGAGTCTAGCGACATAGCCATTATGCTAACTGCTTGTCCCAATATTTGGATATAGTTTTAAATTCTGGCCAGTAACATAGCATACTTCATCCTTGAAATGAGAGAATAAATTTATCAATCCCTGGGCTTGTGCCTTTAGCAGAAGCTTTAGCACTCACCAGGTAGTCCTACCAATTATTTTCCTACATTTCTCAGCTTCCCTGAGATTAAGCACATCAATTGAACAATGACATTCATCGCTTTCACACTGATGCAGTGAAAAGCCTATGTGGGATTATCCAGTCTCTTCTTTTGTGCTTAGTTACTGGAGGTTATGCTCCATATGAGGCAATTTATGCCAGAATTTCCCCCCACAGGGCAAGAACCAGCAGCAGTGAGAAAAAGGGACTGAGGGACCACATCTCAGACTTCTCACTGCATTCTGCCCACCCAGTTGAATCTCTCCAGCTCAGCCCTAGATGCACCTGGTTCTGAGAGACTGGGAAAGGAACCAGTGCCTAAAGTTGTCTACATACACTCTTCTCTGATTGGAAGACAAGGCCTTCTCCCAAGAACATACTTTAGAAGTAGAGCTCCTCTTCCCCCAACACTACAGAATCAATTCCTAAAGAGTAAGAAGTGTATAATTCATCAAATGGCACCAGCACAGAGGCACAAGAAATATGAGAAAGTAAGAAAATCTCTCTCTCTCAAGGGAACAGAACAATTCTTCCTCAACACAGACAGCAAAAAAGAATTCTCAGATATGTCAGAAAAAGCATTCAGGGGACCAGCAGTTAGTGTAATGGTTATGTCGCTGGACTCTCATGTAGTTGACTGCATTTTGAGTCCAGGTTCCAGTGGTTTAAACTCACGCCAGGTGCATGTGTGTGCGTACCCAAGATCCCAAGAGGAGAAAGGAGGAAAAGGGATTGCAGCATGGCCATCCCCCATGGGGGGTGATTTCTTGCTTTCCATCTCTCTGTCTCTGTCTTTCTGGCGAGCACAAAACCTTTCCAAGAAAATAAAAACATTTGGAATATTCATAGTGACAAAATTGAAGAAGCAAAAGAAAAAGAGACTGCCAATTCCAGGAGATGAGGAACTCCTTCCATGACTGACTTAAAGGAGCAAGTAGATACTAGAAAAAGGAATCAAAGTGAATTTCTAGAGATAAAGACTTTAAAGGAGGAAATCAAAACTTCCCTTGAAAGTATTAATAGAAGATTCTACTATGCAAATGATTGAATCTCTGATCTGAAAGACAAAAACTTCTGACTTAGATAAAATGACAAGAATAATGAAAAATTAACCTAAAATAATGATGACAATACAAGAGACATACTAGACAACATTAAATGCCAAAATATTCAAATAATAGGTATTCCAAAAGGTGAAGAATCTGACAAGGGCACAGAAGATCCATTCTATGAAATACTTTCACAAAACTTTCTAAACCTAGAGAAACATTCAGACATCCAGACCCAAGAAATACGAAGGATCCTAAATAGAATCAATGTAATGTGAGAAGATCCTCTGCACTGCACATCATAGCCATATTAGTCAAAATCAAAGACAAAGCCAATATCCTAAAAATGGCAAGAGAGAAATATGAAGTTTCTTACAAAGGTTAGGCTAACATCAGACCTCTCAACCAAAATAATGAAGGCAAGGAAAGAATGAGAAGACATATTCCAACATTTAAAAAAGAACAATTTTTGGCTCAGCAGATGGTGTGGTGGTTAAGGTGCTGAATTCCTATGTCACCAACCATGGTTCAAGTCCTGGATCTGGCAGCTTGCCCTCTCACTTTCTCTCTTTCATGAGTGAACATACCTTACAGAAAATTAATAATAATAATAAATAAACAATTTCAAACAAGAATAATATACCTGACAAGATTATCCTTTAAATTAGAAGAATAACATCATTCTCAAACAAACAAAACTGAAAGAATTCACCAACACTAGATCAGCTCTTCAAGAAGTACTGAAAGCACTAATAGGAGAATTGAGAGACAAACAAAAATAAGAAAACAAAAACCAACCAAGAAAATAGCTAACAAAATGGTAGGGATAATCTACAAATACTGAAAATAATATTGAATGTTAATGGATTAAATTCTCCAATTAAAAGACACAGACTGACTAAACAGACAAAAAGGTAGGAGGTACACTATACAGATAAAGACACACATGGACTGAAAGTGAAGGGCTGGAAAAAGATATTGCATGCAAAAGGAAATCAAAAAAAAAAAAGGCTGGAGTCATGACACTGATATCAGACAAAATAGTCTATAAGACAAAAACTATAAAGTACTAAAATGGTTAATTCACCAAGAAGATATAACACTTATAAATATCTATGCACCCAAGAGTGGAGCACCCAAATAATGAAAGAAAGGGTGCTAAATCTAAAGAGAGATAGACTGCAATAAATAATCATTGGAGATCTCAATACCTCACTGTCTCCTTTGGAAAAATAATCTAGGCAAAAATTAAGCAGAAATACTGGACCTAAACAATACCATAAATCAAATAAACTTGACAGACATCTAAAGAACTTTCCAACCAACCACCACAAAATACACATATTTTTCACTCCCACATGAAACATTTCAAAGATTGACCACATGAGGGACCAGCAGATGGTGTAATGGTTACTCCCACATAGTCAACCACGGTTCAAGTCCCGGATCTGGCAGCTTAAACTCACGCCAGACATGTGTGTGTGTGTGTGTGTGTGTGTGTGTGTGTGTGTGTGCCTATAATCCCAAGAGGAGAATGGAGGACAAGGGATGGCAATGTGGCTATCCCCCCTGGGAGAGGTGATTTCTTGCTTTCTGTCTCTGGCTCTCTCTGTCTTCCTGGTGAGTGCACTGCCCTATAGCAAAAATCTCTGTAAAAATAAATAAATTAATTAATTAAATTAAATTTAAAAAGATTGCCTCATGATATGGCAAAAAACAAATCTTCACAAATACAGTATAGAAACTATATCTAGCTCTTCTCCAACCACAGTGGAATTTAACTTGAAATGAGCTGCAGAAAAAACTCTCAAAAACATATGAACAGGGAACGAGCAGTTAGTGTAATGGCTATGTCACTGGACTTCCATGTAGTTGACCACGGTTCACATCCCGGACCCGGTGGCTTAAAACTCATGCCGGGTGCATGTGCGTGCATACCCAAGATCCCGGGAGGAGAATGGAAGAGAGGGGATTGCAGCATGACCATCGCCCTTGGGGGGCGATTTCTCACTTCCTGTCTCTGTCTCTCTCTGTCTGGCTGGCGAGCGCACGCACCCTATAGCGAAAAAAACCTCTCCAAAAAAAAAAAAAAATGAACATATGGAAACTAAGCAACCTATCCATGATTTCACAACCACTCATGTAATTAAGACAGAAATTTTAAAATTATTTAATTCAATGATAATGAGCACTCAAGTTGCATAACCTATAGGACACAGTGATAGAAGCCTTAAAGGAGATGTCTACAGCAATTCGTGCTAAAAAAAAAAAAAAAGAAAAAAAAAAGTGACAAATAGACAACCAAACCTCAGGGAATCAGAAAAACAACAATACTGGGATAAAAGAAATAACAAAATAAAATTAGACAGAAATAAATGAAATAGAGAATAAATTATACAGAAAATGAATAAAACCAAAAGCTAGCTTTGAAAAAATAAACAAAATTTACACACCATTAGACTAATTAAGAAGCAAGAAAGAGACCAGATAAATCTAATCAAAAATAAAGAAGGCAGTATTACAACAGACATAACAAAATACAAAAGATCATCAGAGAATATTATGAGAAGCTATACATCAACAAATAAGAAAATAGAATGAGATGGACACCTTTCTGGACACACATAATCTACCAAAATGGGATCAGGAAGACATAGAAAGCCTGAATAGACCAATAACAAACAATGAGATTAAGTGAGTAATTAATAATCTCCAAGAAAGAAAAGTCTAGGTCCTGATGGCTTTACTTCTGAATTGTACAAAACTTTTCAAGAAGAGCTAAGACCCACTTTCCTCAAGCTATTTCTAAATATCCAAAAGGAAGGAACTCTCCAAAATTATTTTATGAAGACTCCATCACTGTGATACCCAAAACAGACAAGGACATACAGAAAAATAAAACTACAGACCAATATCTCTGATGAATATACATGCAAAAATTTTCAACAAGATACTAGCAAATCATATTCAACAACATATAAAAATGATTATACATCATGACCAGGTAGGATTTATTACAAGTGTGAAAGAGTGGTTCAATATGCACAAAACCATAAATGTAATATACCATTTTAACAGAAAGAAAGATAAAAACCATATGATCACATCAACTGATAAAAGCATTTGATAAAACACAACATATCTTCATAATTAAGACTCTAATCAAAACTAGCATACAAGTGGGACCAGCAGTTAGGGTAATGGCTATGTCGCTGGACTCCCACGTAGTCGACCGTGGTTCGTATCCCGGACCCTGTGGCTTAAAACTCACGCCGGGCGCGTGTGCGTGCGTGCCCAAGATCCTGAAAGGAGAATGAAGGAGAAGGGATTGCAGCGTGGCCACCCCCCCGGGGAGTGATTTCTCGCTTTCTGTCTCTCTGTCTCTCTGTGTTTGTCTGGCAAGCACACGCACTCTATAGCAGAAATCTCTCAAAAAAAAAAAAAAAACTAGCATACAAGAGACACTTGTCAACATAATAAAATCCATATATGACAAATGCATAGCTAACATTACACTGAATGGAACAAGACAAAAACTTATTTTGAAGAAGCAAGGTCACCTACTTTCTCCACTCTTTTTTAATATACTACTGGAAGCCTTCCCAATACAATCAGAAAAGGAAATAAAATAAAAGGTATATAAATAAGGAAAGAAGAAGTGAAATAATCTCTATTTACAGATGACAGGATTATATACATAGAAAACACAAAAGATTCTACAAAAAAAAAAAATTACTCCTGGAAGTAATAAATGAATTAAGTGGCAGAATATAATATCAGCATACGAAAATCTATAGCATTTTGACACATCAACAATGAACAGACTGAGGTAGAATTAAAGAAAGTAATCCCATTTATAATAGTCATAAGTATATATATATATAAAATACCAAGGAATAAATCTATCCAAAGAAGTCAAAGACTCTACAAGAAAAACTGAAAAGCTAATATAAAACATTGATAATTACACCAAAAAAAAAAATCAAAAGATATCCCATGTTCTTAGATTGAAAGAATTAGTATAACCAAAATGTCAATTCTACCCAAATTTATCTAAAAACTTAATTAAATCTCCATCAAATTACCAGAAATATGCCTCACAGAATTAGAAAGACTACTGTACAATTAATCTGGAATCATAAAAGGCCTCATATCATGAAAATAATAGTGTGTAAATGGTATAAAGTAGGTGGAACCTCACCCCCTGACCCCAAAATACTATACTAAACAGCATAATACTGGGGGACCAGCAGTTAGCGTAATGGCTATGTCGCTGGACTCCCATGTAGTCGACTGCGGTTCGCGTCACAGACTCGGTGGCTTAAAACTCATGCCAGGCGTATGTGCGTGTATACCCAAGATCCTGAGAGGAGAATGGAGGAGAAGGGATTGCGGCGTGGCCATCCCCCCTGGGGGGTCATTTCTCGCTTTCTGTCTTTCTATCCCTCTGTCTCTATCCTGTCTGGCGAGCACACGCACCCTATAGCAAAAACCTCTCAAAAAAACAAACAAAAAAGAATAGCATAATACTGGCAGAAAAACAGGCATATAGACCAACAGAATAAAATGGAGACCCTAGAAATAAATCCCAAAACATACAGCCAATTGATTTTTGACAAAGGGCATAAGATAATTCAGTGGGAAGAAGAAAATATCTTCAGCAAATAGTGCTAGAAAAATTGGGGTGTCTACCTGCAGAAAGATGAATCTGGACCCCTATCTCTTACCACTGACAAAAATCAACTCAAAAAGGATCAAAGATCCTCTGAATGATCACAGTTCGAGTCCTGGACCTGGTGACTTGCTTTCAAACCTTCCCTCTTTCTCTGATCAGATTAAAATAAATGAATATTTTTTAAAAAAAAGGTGTCTTATTAAAAAAGTGGGGATTAAAGATCAAAATCTAAGACCTCAAATGATGAAATTACTGGTGGAAAAGAAAGGGGAAACTCCCAGAGACATCAGAGTAGGCAAATATTTCCTAAATAAGACCCCCCAAATCATAAACAATAATCCCAAAAATAGACAAGTGTGATTACATAAGGTGAAATAGCTTCCAGAAAACATAAGAAATAGTATAGTGAAGAGATAACCCTCACAATGGGAGAATATACTTTCAGACTCCCTCAGAAAGGGACAGATAGCCAAAATATACAGGAACTCAAGTAGCTTACTCACAAAAAATAATCAGTACAACTAAAAGATGGGCAAATGAGCTGAACAGACAACTCTCCAAGGAAGATATATAGCCAAAAATCATAAGAAAACAAATGCTTAACATCCCTTATGATAAGGGAGATGCAAATCAAGACTACCATGAGATACTTCCTAAACCCAGTCATAATGATTAAGATTTTTTAAAAATGTGGTTTTTGTTTTGTTTTGTCATGTCCTTGTCTGTTTGGGAGATGAGCGTGATGGAGGATTCATAGAATGAATTTAGGAGGGTTCCTTCCCTTTGGATCTTTAGAAATAGTTCAAGTATAACAGGAGTTAGCCCAGAAGTAAAGCCATCCAGACCTGGGCTTTTCTTTGTTGGGAGATTATTACAGATTCAATCTCATTGCTTATTATGGGTCTATTTAGGCTTTCTATGTCTTCAATTTTGGTAGATTATAAGTGTACAGAAATTTGTTCATTTTACCCAGGGCTCCTTATTGTTGAAGTATAGTCACTCATAGTATTTTTCTAATGATCTTTTGTATTTCTGTTATGCCTGTTTTCAATAGTGCCAGTTTCATTGCTAATTTATCTGATACTGTCTCTCTTCTTCATAATTAGTCTAGCTAATGATGTGTCAATTTTGTTTATTTTTTCATACAACCAGTTTTTCCTTTTTTTGAGAGAGAGATTTTTGCTATAGGGCAAGTGTGCTCGCCAGACAGACAGAGACAGAAAGTGAGAAATCACCCTCCAGGGGAGTTGGCCATGCTGCAATCCCTTCTCCTCCATTCTTCTCTCTGGAACTTGGGTACACATGCACACACGCCTGGCATGAGTTTTAAGTCACTGGGTCCAGGACTCGAACCACAGTTGACTACATGGGAGTCCAGCAACATAGTCATTGCACCAACTGCTGATCCCCGTGCAACCAGTTTTTTATTTGTGTTTAGTATAGTTCATTTGTTCTCTATTTTATTTATGTCTACTCAAATCTTTACTATTTCTTTTCTTCTGACATTTTTTGGGGTTTGCTGTTGTTTTTCCAATCCCTTGAGGTGTGTTGTTAGGTTGTCTATTTGCCACCTTTTCTTATTTTTCTTATTACCACTAATTGCTATGAACTTCCCTCTTATGATTGTTTTTCACTGTGTCCCATATGCTATAAAAACTTGTGCACTCAATATCATTGGTTTCAATAAATCTTTTGTCTTTATTTTGCTATTTTGTATTTATTATGCTTTTTTTTTGGTTTTTTTTTGTGTTTATTTCTTCAGTGGTTGTGAAGTCATTCAGAAGTTGGTTGTCTAGTTCCCATGTATATGTTCAAGGGTTTGTTGATAGCCACAAAAAATATAGGATACCAAGGAATAAACCTAACCAAAGAAGTCAAAGTCCTCACAAGGAAAATTATGAAAAGTTAAAAAAATAAAATAAATAAAAAACTTGCAAGGCTGCGGTAAAAGGGAACCCTTCCTACACTGTTGGTGGGAATGTAAATTAGTACAGCCACTGTGACGAAAAATATGCAAACTTTGTAGGTCAAAGATCTACAATTGAACTACCTTACAACCCAGCAATTCCATGCCTGGGTAGCTACTCAAAGGACAGAAAGGCATTCAGTTGGAAAAATACTTGCACACTGATGTGTCATTATTCACAATTACCAAGACATTGAATCAACTCAAATGTCCAAGAACAAATGAAGGGGCTGAAAAAATGTGGCACATGTAACTCATGCAATACACTCCCCCATAAAAAATGAGACCCTGCCTTTTGACAGAAGGTGGACAGATATGGACTGTTTAATGCTAAGGAAAGCCAGCCAGACTATGAAAGAGAGTCACTGTATGCCCCTACTTAATATATAGCAAATATCTTACTCTATGGCAGAAACAGAAAGATCGGAAGGTATGAAAACATGGAGAGCAACTGTGTATACTAGAGACAGTATGGGAGGAGTGTGAGAAATAAGGGATGAGAGGTGGGAGGGACAGAATCAAGAGGAAAAAAATAAGCAAACATTTAATGGTCACAAAAACGGAAAATTATCTGCTGATAATTTTAATCTGTGCATAGTATTATATTTGACTAGTTAATACCACTGGATGATATACAGTGTATTCATGCTGGAAAGATTCTTTTTATACCATAAAGATTTACAGATATTGAATGTAAAAAAAAATAAGAAAATAATAAAATGCTACTTTGATCTGACCCGAGTTCTCTGGAGCACCCATAAATTTTTATCCATGTCCACTCTACGGCAGAAACTTTGATAGCCTCAGATTTTATAAATAATATTTCAAACTACTGAAAGTATAATGCCTTTCGAGTGACCAAAGTCAGAAATGTTTTTATTAGTTTATTAGTTTAAATGATTTTTATTCAATTCAAAAGTGATCTTTTTCTTCCATAGCAGTCCATAGTTCAATATCAAAAGCAGAATCATTTTAAATTTGCAGCCAGTGTTTCCATATTGCATGTTAAAAAGACATATGCTTAGTTATAAGATTCGTAATTGTCATATTTTTTTCCACATCTGAGTTTTTAAACCTGACTGTGATTGAATCAGTCTCCAGAAGCAAAGTGCTATAGTGGCTAATCAATGTACAGATTGGAATCAAGGTTTATTTATTTATTTATCTATTTTACTTTTTTTTTTTTTTGAGAGGTTTTTGCTATAGGGCGCAAAAGACAGAAAGAATGGAAGAGCACCACAGAGTAACCTTTGAGGCTGCATTTTAAAGAGGTCAGGCTCTGCCAACATTAATCCCAAAATAACTTCGTAAAACAGAGATACTCCAATCTTCCTCCCATCCAGTACAACTAGAACACGAAAAATACTGTAATCTCTGACAAATACAATACATATTTAGGTCTATTGATTGCAGAAGTTAACCTCTCCTAGCTAGTATAAATAAAAACCTCTTTTGTTCAGATGGAAATTGCAATCGTTTTTTAAAGAGGTTTTTGCCTTAAAACACATGTGTTTATTATAGAGAGAGTGAGAGGGAATGTGAGAAATCGCCCCCCTCCTTCAGGAAGGTTTGGACTCACCCCAATTCCCTCTCCTCCATTCTCCTCCCAAGATTTTGGGCATACACACACACGCACACACACACACACACACACACACACAGTGATTTTCAAACCAACAGGTCCAGGACTCGAACTGGTGTAGACCATGTGTGGTAAACTCCAACAACATAACCATGGGGTCTGCTGACCCCAGGATTTTTGTTTTTAAAGGCAAGTATTTTTTGCTATATGGCAAGTGTGCTAGCCAAAGAGACAGAGAAAAAGAGAGTAATCAACCCCCAGAAGGGAAAGCCAATGCCGCAATCCCTTCTCCTCCACTCTCCTCTCAAGATTTTGTGTACAACATATGCCCTGCCCAGTGTAATTTTCAAGCCTCCAGGTATGGGACTTGAACCGTAGCAGGCCATGTAGGAGTCTAGCACCTTAGCACTATGCCACCTGCTGCCCCCTTGCTATCTTAAAAAAAAAAAAAAAAGACTATTTTAAAAATGTGTTTATTTATGTCTCCTATGAGTAAGAAAGACAGAGAGACAGTACCTCCCCACACCCAATAGTATCTCTTTACCCTATTCACCCCCAACCTCTGTCAGCCCAGTGTGATTGGTATATGCATGCCTGGCGCACTCAGGATAGTCTCCAGACTAGAACCAGAAACCTTCTCATGTGGATCAGCCTTGCAGAGAGTTGAGTTTTATCACTGCACCACCACCCAGTCTTCGCATTATTTTCTGAACACGTAAATGATGCCCAATGGATAATAATAACCTTAAATCTTTCAAGTGTGTATTAAGAGCACAATACAAATTTTAGATGCATTTTTTAATTTTCTTCTACACGATGAGTTTCTAGTGACGAATAAAAAAAAGGGATGTACCACTAAGCTATATTCTGCACGTTGTCCTTCACATTCACTCCATATTCTCACAAGAGTCTGTCGTCGCTATTAGTTCAAACACAATAGTTCTCTAAATTGTGGAAATTAAAATATACTTCTATGATTACTATGACAATTAGTTTAATTAACTATTTAGTGATAAGTACTATCAGTGGCACTAGAAATTCAAACTATGTACAGGACATAATTTATGATCTAAATTTATCTACAATGTAGGCCAGTTTTTTAAAGGTCTTCTCCTTCTCTCACACACACACACAGACACACACACACACACACACACACACACGTTCTTGAAAACTTAGTGATGTTTATGTAACAAAATGCTACTATGAACTTAGGATGCTGCTATGTAAAAGTATAAACTCTGGAGTAAGACTGTAGATTTTTGTCCCCTCTTATTCCATAGGAATTCCTTCTTCTGTTTCTTCATTAGTGAAATGGAAATAGTTTTACTCCTTACTTTATGGGTAAAATAAAATAATGAATTTAAAGTGCTTGGCACATCATTTGATACATAGAAACAAGCCAATAAAAGTTATTACTGCTACTCTCCTTTCACCTTCGTTTTGGTAATAGAATAGCATAATCCCTCAGAAATTCTGCAGTAAACTAAACTAAACCAAACCAAAAAAGAATTAATGACAGCAAAAACCCTAAGGAAGATTTTATTTGCTTTATTATTGTTACACTTACTGACATTCAAAAAATGTTTTTTCATTAGCAAAAGTTCGCCATAAGCTAGTCAACCAACATATCAGAAGGGCTCAACACAGAAACAGTCCTCTTGGGAAGAGAATCTCTTCAAGCTAACTGCTTCTTGGAAGCATTCCCCTTCCCAAGAATATAAGTTAGCTGGATATTTAACAACAGCTTGCTTAACAAACTAGTATACATATAATGCTCACTTCTGCTTCATCAAAGACTTGTTTCTTCCTTCAAGGATTAAATCTATCCTTGCAAACTACCCCAGGACAGATCCAACTAAGCTTGCCATAATTGCTGAGATTTTATATTCTGTTCAGTTTCACCTAGTCACTTTTTCCTCCCTGGTGAGCACTCCTTGAAAGCCTCACTGTTCAAGACCCTCTGTGATATACTTCATAACATGCACCTGTAGTTTACCTTCTAATTTCCTCTTACAAATTTCCTGAATGGAATTTCTATTAAATGAAGTGGTATGTTTAAGTCTAGCGAGTACCAGACCTAGAGTAAACACTTTATAAACTGTCATTTCTATTTTTGGTGTCCTTCATGTATCACACTGATGATCACTGTAAGATGATTTCATCATTATAGAAAATTCCTACAAAACAGGTTTGAGCTGATTAAAAATTCCAGAGTTTCTGGTTAACCCCTTTATGCACCAATATATTTTATTTTGCAGCTTGGCAAAACAATTGAAATATGTTCAATGCATTTTAGCTTTATTTAAAAGTTTAACATTTTGTGTAATTATAAATATTGCTTATTATAGTGAAATACTTGACAGAACTGGCTAAAACACAACTGTTTGCTTCTGAACTAAGGAGCTTAAATTATTTTTCCTTAGTTCTGTTTGTTGTAATTGTTTATTTCACTGTTGCTGCTTTTGCTTGGTTTGTTTTAGTTTTGCTTTGGTTTGGTAATCTTCTCAATGATTACTCCGAATTATATTTTAAAGATTTATTTTATCTTTTTTTTTTCAATTTGATATAGGGCATGTGCACTCACCAGAGAAAGACAGAGACACAGGGAGAGAAAGTGAGAAAGCAGTCCAACAGGTCCGGAACTCCAACGTGGTTGGCCATGTGGGAGTCCAGTGCCTCAACCACTAAGCCATCTGTTGGCCTCCTGATTTTTCTTTGGATTGTTAATTTTGTATTGCTTCTCAATTGTATCATCACCATTTTCACTGTGCCCAGCAGTGGTAGCTCTAGCTCAGCCTCTAATATTATTTCTCATTTTTAAAAATTTTTTTTGGAAAGTAAATAATCAAGTTTTTAAACTTAAAGTGAAAATGGACATAAATAAGAATCAAGTATGAGCTTGAAATATTCCTTCTACAAAATACATAAACCTTGGGTCCATGGAATTTGGGGCATCTACTAATACCTTTTCCATTAGTGTTTACTTTATTAGTGGATTCCAAAAACTAATGTCGCTAGTGACTTAAATTCTGAATAGGAACTCTTTTACTGTAATACTAATAGAACAGAAATATGGTAAGTCAGAGAAATGTAAAATTAATTAAAATAGAAGGTATAAAATTATACTTTCTTACATAATCGGTCTTACTATTTTATATCTAAAAATATACTGAACCAGTTGTGTTAAGTTCTAGAAGTCTGAAGATTTCTTCTATGAGGCATAAAGTAACTATCATTTATAAACCATTTTCTATTCACTGAATATAAATAATGAAAAGTTGCTAAACTGGTTGTCCACTGCACAAAGATGAAACTAAAACTGTATCTCTCGACACTAATAAAAATCAACTCAAAATGGATTAAAAAAAAAAAAAAGCAAAACCTAGGATCTCAGACTATAAGACTACTAGTGGATTATGCAGGGGAAACTCTTGGAGACATTGGAATACACATACTTCTTAAATAAGACCCCTAATAAAGCATGGGCAATAATTCCAAAAATAGACAAGTGGGATTATATCAGGTTAAAAAGCTTCTGCACAGCAAAAGAAACAATAATTAGAGTGAATCAACAACCTTGACATCAGAGAGTAAAACTTCATACTATGCCTTAGATAAGGGATTGATAACCAGAATATACAGGGAACTCAAGCAGCATACCTGAGGGGAAAAAAATGATCAATTCAATTAAAAGTTAGGCAAATGAGCTGAACACTCAAAAAGCATATGAAAAAAAATGCTCAACATCCCTTATCATACGGGAGATGTGAATCAAAACCACAATGAGATACCACCTAACCCCAGTCAGAATTAAAAGATTGTAAAAAACAAAGACTAAGTTCCTACACTTTTCTACATAGTGCAGCCTCTGTGTAGAACAATATGGAGATTCCTCAAAGACCTACAAATAGAACTACCATATGACTCAGCAAATCCACTCCTGTGCATACACCCAAAGGATAGGAATACATTTAGTCATAAAAACCACTTGCGCATCTGTTTATTGCAGCATTATTCACAATTGCTAAGATATGAAATGAACCCAAATGTCCATGAATAGATGAAAGAACTGAAAAAGTGTGTTGCATATATACCACTCAGCCATAAAAAACAATGAGATTCTTACATTTGATAGAAAGTGGACGAACATGGAAGTTTCACTGCTAAGCGAAGTGAGCCAAACTACGAAAGAGAGCCATTGTATATCCACCCTCAATGTATATTGAATGTCTGCACTCTATGGCAGAAACTGAAAAACTGGAAGGTATAAGGGCTTGGAGAGCAACTATGGATCCTAGAGAGTGTGGGAGGAGGTGGGAAATTGGGGAGGCTGGGAGGGAGGGAATCAAGGGGTAAAAGAAAGAAGCGAAACATTTAAGAGACACGAAAGTGAAAAATTATCTGTTAATTATAATATGTATATTAGTATATTTGACTAAACTAATGGACAGTGTATTCAGAATGGGAAAATTCATTTGGTATAAAGTAACGATACACAGTGATTAAATGTAAAAATAAATAAATAGGGGCCAGCAGGTGGCATGGAGGTCAAGGGATCTGGCAACTTGCTTTCTCACTTTCCTTCTCTTTGTGTCCCTCTGTAGTCAAATTAAAATAAATAAAGTTGAATAAAAGAATTCAAAATAAATTTTAAAAAGTTTCCAAAAATTAGTTTCTCATTTTAATGCTTTTTTCAGATAAAGTTTTATCAGTGAAAGAAAAAGTAGTTCTATTTCTTCCTGTGCATAAAATGGTTTCCTCTGAACATGAACTTTTTCAATATGAAGAACAGGATATAAAAACCTAAACTATGGTTATAACATATTTCAAAATGCTGTTAATGCTTCTTATAACTCTCTATATTTATAATACATAAAGTATAAGTCAATGAAATCAAGCTATTTAAAATACCCCTAGAAGTATGTAATAAAATCATACTCTAACAAAGTAGAATAGATTTGATGATTACTAAAATGTATAAATTTAAAGTATGTGTGACTCTATATTTGTTATATTTCAAAGTACAAAAATAATTTGAAGGTAAATTGTACCTTATATTACTTTTCTGTACCTTATATTTAGTTTACTTTTTTTGGGATTTTTTTTTTCAGGTTTTTTTTCCACTGTGCCCAGCAGTGGTAGCTCTAGCTCAGCCTCTAATATTATTTCTCATTTTTAAAAATTTTTTTTGGAAAGTAAATAATCAAGTTTTTAAACTTAAAGTGAAAATGGACATAAATAAGAATCAAGTATGAGCTTGAAATATTCCTTCTACAAAATACATAAACCTTGGGTCCATGGAATTTGGGGCATCTACTAATACCTTTTCCATTAGTGTTTACTTTATTAGTGGATTCCAAAAACTAATGTCGCTAGTGACTTAAATTCTGAATAGGAACTCTTTTACTGTAATACTAATAGAACAGAAATATGGTAAGTCAGAGAAATGTAAAATTAATTAAAATAGAAGGTATAAAATTATACTTTCTTACATAATCGGTCTTACTATTTTATATCTAAAAATATACTGAACCAGTTGTGTTAAGTTCTAGAAGTCTGAAGATTTCTTCTATGAGGCATAAAGTAACTATCATTTATAAACCATTTTCTATTCACTGAATATAAATAATGAAAAGTTGCTAAACTGGTTGTCCACTGCACAAAGATGAAACTAAAACTGTATCTCTCGACACTAATAAAAATCAACTCAAAATGGATTAAAAAAAAAAAAAAGCAAAACCTAGGATCTCAGACTATAAGACTACTAGTGGATTATGCAGGGGAAACTCTTGGAGACATTGGAATACACATACTTCTTAAATAAGACCCCTAATAAAGCATGGGCAATAATTCCAAAAATAGACAAGTGGGATTATATCAGGTTAAAAAGCTTCTGCACAGCAAAAGAAACAATAATTAGAGTGAATCAACAACCTTGACATCAGAGAGTAAAACTTCATACTATGCCTTAGATAAGGGATTGATAACCAGAATATACAGGGAACTCAAGCAGCATACCTGAGGGGAAAAAAATGATCAATTCAATTAAAAGTTAGGCAAATGAGCTGAACACTCAAAAAGCATATGAAAAAAAATGCTCAACATCCCTTATCATACGGGAGATGTGAATCAAAACCACAATGAGATACCACCTAACCCCAGTCAGAATTAAAAGATTGTAAAAAACAAAGACTAAGTTCCTACACTTTTCTACATAGTGCAGCCTCTGTGTAGAACAATATGGAGATTCCTCAAAGACCTACAAATAGAACTACCATATGACTCAGCAAATCCACTCCTGTGCATACACCCAAAGGATAGGAATACATTTAGTCATAAAAACCACTTGCGCATCTGTTTATTGCAGCATTATTCACAATTGCTAAGATATGAAATGAACCCAAATGTCCATGAATAGATGAAAGAACTGAAAAAGTGTGTTGCATATATACCACTCAGCCATAAAAAACAATGAGATTCTTACATTTGATAGAAAGTGGACGAACATGGAAGTTTCACTGCTAAGCGAAGTGAGCCAAACTACGAAAGAGAGCCATTGTATATCCACCCTCAATGTATATTGAATGTCTGCACTCTATGGCAGAAACTGAAAAACTGGAAGGTATAAGGGCTTGGAGAGCAACTATGGATCCTAGAGAGTGTGGGAGGAGGTGGGAAATTGGGGAGGCTGGGAGGGAGGGAATCAAGGGGTAAAAGAAAGAAGCGAAACATTTAAGAGACACGAAAGTGAAAAATTATCTGTTAATTATAATATGTATATTAGTATATTTGACTAAACTAATGGACAGTGTATTCAGAATGGGAAAATTCATTTGGTATAAAGTAACGATACACAGTGATTAAATGTAAAAATAAATAAATAGGGGCCAGCAGGTGGCATGGAGGTCAAGGGATCTGGCAACTTGCTTTCTCACTTTCCTTCTCTTTGTGTCCCTCTGTAGTCAAATTAAAATAAATAAAGTTGAATAAAAGAATTCAAAATAAATTTTAAAAAGTTTCCAAAAATTAGTTTCTCATTTTAATGCTTTTTTCAGATAAAGTTTTATCAGTGAAAGAAAAAGTAGTTCTATTTCTTCCTGTGCATAAAATGGTTTCCTCTGAACATGAACTTTTTCAATATGAAGAACAGGATATAAAAACCTAAACTATGGTTATAACATATTTCAAAATGCTGTTAATGCTTCTTATAACTCTCTATATTTATAATACATAAAGTATAAGTCAATGAAATCAAGCTATTTAAAATACCCCTAGAAGTATGTAATAAAATCATACTCTAACAAAGTAGAATAGATTTGATGATTACTAAAATGTATAAATTTAAAGTATGTGTGACTCTATATTTGTTATATTTCAAAGTACAAAAATAATTTGAAGGTAAATTGTACCTTATATTACTTTTCTGTACCTTATATTTAGTTTACTTTTTTTGGGATTTTTTTTTTCAGGTTTTTTTTCCATAGGCACATGCACTGACAGGAGAGGAGAGAGACAGAAAGAGGGAGAAATCACCCCCCACAGGGTATGGCTATGCACCAATCTCTTCTTCTCCCAGAATTTTGGGCACTTACACACATGTGCCTGGCATGATTTTAAGTCCCTAGGTCCAGGACACAAAGAGAGTTGGCCATTGAGAGTCTAGTACCTTAATCACCATGCTACCTGCTGGCCCTAGTCTTTTTTATTAATGTAGGCTTCTGCCTATAACTTTAGTAAGATATTTTTACAGCATCTTTTAACAATATACATAAATAAAACACAATTAACTATCTCAAATAGAAATATGAGAAAGAACCAGCCCCTGGCTTGGTGGTTAATGCAGCTGGGTCCCACATGGCCAACTGAAAAGTTCAAGTACTGGAAGGTAGTTTGAAAAACATGCTGGGTGTGTGTGTATGTGCATGTGTGCCTAAAATCAAACAAGCAGAATAAACAGAGGAGAAGGGATTATAGTGTGACCAGGTCTTGGGGTTACTTTCTCACATTCCCTCTTTCTCTCACTGTCTCCAACGAGTATACCTAGCTCTAGCAAGTTAACAAAATAAAAAAGGAAAGAAAAAGAAGGAAATAAATCAAGAATAATTTAAATAGCATATTCTTTAAAAGATGACTAATTTTGTTTCTTAGACCTTTGAGATATTGAGTAGTGAATTCCAGTCTGTTTTCTTTCAACATACATGAGATAGTCCATAGCATTTATTTAAACTCAATAAATCCTATAATTTGCTTGCATATAATCATGACTTAACCATTTAACTTGTTGTCATTCCCAAAGATAAGCATAATACAGCATCATGGTAAAGGGCAACAGTTCTGAAATAGATTTCCTAATCAGAGGCTTCCCAGTTGAGTCATTTATTTCACTAAAAAGTATGAAGAGTTAATTATGTATCAGACATTATGCTAGGGATTGCAGGTATATACATAGTCCAAAACTACATAATTAATTGGATTAATTATCTATTAAACTTGAATAATTAAGTTTAATTATCTATTAATCACGCAGATGCTCAAACAAGTAGAGATATATGATGCCATAGGAGCATAGAGTGTCTGGAGAAGGCCCTGCCCCAGGTGAGGGAGGTTGAAGCAGGCTTCCCAGGGAAGTGAGATTTGAGAAAAAAATAAGGAACAAAGGCCTAAAAGTACTTGTTTGCTTTGTAGCTTAAATAAATCTCAGTTTTCTTATGTAAAAATAATAGTACCAGTCTTACAAATTACTGTTTGAATTAAATATCATGGATAGCAATCATTTAACAAATGCTTTCCCTATAGTAAACAATCAACATATTTAGGAAAGAAGTTTGTCAGATTCTTTGTAAGTAATTACAACTATTTCATTAATAAGCAATACTTTTTGGGGGGAGAGGTTTTTTTGCTATATGGTGCATGAGCTCATGAAAAAAACAGTGAGAGACAGAGAGACAGAAAGACAAAAATCATCCCCAGGTGAGATGGCCACGCCACAATCCCTTCTCCTCCATTCTCTTCTCGGGATCTTGGGCACGCACGCACACCCAGCATGAGTTTAAGCCACTGGGTCCAGGACTTGAACCGCAGTCGACTACATGGGAGTCCAGCGACATAGCTTCCACCAACTGCTGGTCCCAATAAGCAATATTTTAACCACAAATTACCAGATCCTATCTTCTCTCTAGAAGATGTCTCATTGATATCTTCAAAATTTTTCTGTCAAGGGACCAGCAGTTAACATAATGGTTATGTCACTGGATTCCCACATAGTCGACCCCAGTTCAAGTCCTGGACCCAGTGGCTTAAACTCATGCCGGGTGCATGTACGTGCATGCCTAAGATCCTGAGAGGAGAATGGAGGAGAAGGGACTGCGATGTGACCAACCCCCCTGGGGGGTGATTTCTTGCTTTCTGTCTCTATGTCTCTCTCTGTCTTTGTGGCAAGCACACGTGCCCAATAGGAAATACCTCTCCAAAAAAAGAAAAGGTAAAAAATATTTTCTGTGAATAATATTAAAAATAGATGAAAAGAAATAATATCTGATTATATGGAAAATAGCATCATGTTCAGTTGAGTTATATTATTGCCACCATGAAGGTCAGAAAGCGGTCAAATATGAACAATTTACATGGTTCAACCTAAATATTATGCCATAATCAGTCTCATTATAGAGGCTAAGTTATATCAAAATTTGCATGAACTTCAGGGCAAGGAGAAATTTATACATTTTAGAGCATCTGAGATATTATGTGGGGAAAACATTTACTCTATTAAAAAAGGTCAGAAATTTTCTTGAACTAAATTTTCTTCAGACTTTGAAGACCAGCATTAGAATTTTTTTTCACTTCAAAGTATGAACAAATTGACAAATCACTTGTGACAAGATAATGTTAAAGAGCCTAAAATTTCCTTACAAATTTGAATGCTACTAGTAAAGCCACTTTCTTGAAAAGAATATTAGAGACAGCTTGCACACAGAGAAATTGTCTGTGATTTCCCGTTACGGAGTAATGAAGAGAAATTATTCTGCTCCTCCATGTTCTAAGCCCAAGTTCATTTATCTCTGTGACTCCAGATGTGAAGAAGGAAGTTCTATATAAAACTCTCAGATACAGATGAGAATGAGAAGGGGGGAATATGTATTCATGTAATGATAAAATGCAGACCATGATACATCATCAATAGTACATTTCCGCAAATGCAGAAAGCAAAGGACCCATGTCTACAAAGACAAATCACTTACAGACTTACATCAGCTGACTACTTAACTATAATGAACACATCATTGATCCTGCTATCGTTCTGTGAAATGTCTCAAGGTATATATACTCTTCGGAGTAATCGATAATTGTTTGAGAGATAATACTTTGCTTAAAGACATCAGAATTATGATTTAGTCTTTCAGTTCAAGTTTCAGAAATGCTGCTTGTACTTAACTCATATCAACATATATCCAGTGTATTTAAATTTTCTTCATATGTTTTTTCTTGGATAAAGTGGTTTTGTAGTAAATAATATTTTAGGTTATGCAAACTTGGCCTTGATTTTGAAAATACGTAAGTACTGTTTTTTAGAGAGGTTTGCTACAGGGTACATGCACTCACCAGAGAGACAGAGAGAGACAAAAAGTGAGAAATCACTCCCCAAGAGGTATGGCCACACCACAATCCCTTCTCCTCCCTTCTCTCAGAATCTTGGGCAAGCATGCATACACACCCAACGTGAATTTTACACCAGGGTCCAGGACTCAAGCCACTGTCAACGACTTGGGAGTCCAGCAATGTAATCATTGCATCATCTACTGGTCCCAGTCCTACTATTTTTTAATGAGGCTAATAAAATTGTCAGTTTTTGTGTCGCAGGTTTACTGAAGTGTAGACAGAGAGAGACAAAAAGTGAGAAATCACTCCCCAAGAGGTATGGCCACACCACAATCCCTTCTCCTCCCTTCTCTCAGAATCTTGGGCAAGCATGCATACACACCCAACGTGAATTTTACACCAGGGTCCAGGACTCAAGCCACTGTCAACGACTTGGGAGTCCAGCAATGTAATCATTGCATCATCTACTGGTCCCAGTCCTACTATTTTTTAATGAGGCTAATAAAATTGTCAGTTTTTGTGTCGCAGGTTTACTGAAGTGTTGTTCTAGAATAAAGTGTGGCTTAGACTGGCAACGTACAAAGCAAATGCAGAAGAAATGGCTGAATATAATGGACAGTGATGGTTCACTGTTTTGTGCAGTAAAATAAACATTTATCCAACACTACATGTGGGATCAGTGCAATGGTAGAAAGAGGAACATATGGACAATTAGAACTCATAAGCCTTCTAGAAAGTAGCCATATAAGTAAGCATCAGCATGTGGCATGGAACAATCAAGTTTTGTTATTTACAATAGGTATGTCATAAATTGTTGGGAACATTACACTAGCAAATACTGAGCTTTTTCTCTCAATGGGGAAAAGGTCATATTCTTGTGAGTTTCTGGCCACAACATTTTCATCAACCAATCATAGTTACTCTTGTTTCTGTTTAAAGACATCTTACTTTATATATAATTATTGATTTAGTAACATTGAACTCAACATTACTCATGTCTGACTGAACGTACCTGAGTCACATATTTTCTCCATAAGGCACATCGCAGCTTTCTTGCACTTAGTTACCCTAGACAACACTTGAGCACTATACTTGGGGCCCTTTTAAACAGAAAAAATTCTCCCCCAAAAAAGTGTCAAAATGCAAAAAGAAAAATGGTAATAAACAAACCACAGGGAACCAGCAGATGGCATAGCAGTTATGTCACTGGACTCCCACATGACCACCACGGTTTGAGTCCCAGATCTGCTGGCTTGGAACTCACACCAGGCATGTGTGTATATGTGTTTAAGATTCCAGGAGAAGAATGGAGGAGAAAAGATTGCAGCGTGGCCATCCCCCCGGCAGGTGATTTCTCACTGTCTCTGTCTTTCTCCCGCAAGGGTATGTGCCCTAAGGCAAAAACCTCTACCAAAAAAAAAAAAAAAAAAGATAGACAGGATACTATTTTATTGTGTAAGAACTAAAAAAGACAGATTATCGCCCAGTTTGACCTGGGAATATGAATGGAAGGTAACTCAATTTTCACTCAGCTTCCAAAACACACCAAGGTCTTTTTTGCTTTAGAATCTCTGAAAACACAATATGCTGTTTTTACTTTCTGGAAGGTAGTTCCCCAAAGTCTGTACAGCTCCCTCTTCCTGATCTTCTATGTTTCCATGGACTGTTATCTACTCAGTGTCATTCTTTGACTACTCTATATTACATAGCCCAATTATAATAATTCTCTCCCTTTAGCGTTATTGCCCTTTTTATACCTGCAACATCAGATATTATACTGCATTTTTCTGTAATTGGAAGCAGAGAGAGTCTAGATATGTACATAGCTAAGTTAAACAATTCTTAAAATATGCTTCAATATACAATGAAAAGTTACTGACAAAAATCTGCATATATATTAAAAAGTTGTTAAAATAATTCTGATATCAGTATCTACAAAGCTTTAGAAACAGTTAAAAACTAATATTGGTGAATTATGAATTTGCAAATTTGGCAAATTTGTTACCTGAAAAAAAGTTTAGCGAATCTCCTAAACATTAAAGTTGGTGAAAGCAAAAGTGGCTTTAAAGTATATTTAAAACTGGGGCTGGCAGGTGGCATGGTAGTTAAGAGCACTGGATTCCCATATAGCCAACTGTGGTTCAAGTTCTGGACCTGGCGGCTTGTTTTCTCACTTTCTCATTGTCCCTCTCTGGTCAAATTAAAATAAAGTTAAATAAAATAATTCTTTTAAAAAACATTTAACATTAAACAATATAACTAAAAAGTTCAAAAATAAAATATATTTTGGTTATATTTCAAAATTTAGTGAATGAATATATTCAAGAATAAATTCATTCATGAATATATTTGTAATATATTAGTGCTAAAACAAAAACACATTTCATAATATTTTAAATTATCAAAATATTCTTCAGAACATTTATTTATCATATTTAATATGATTATTTCTTGAAAAATCTAATGAAAACTTGAAAGGTACAATAACTGTAATAAAAAAATCACTAGAGTGGCTTAACATTTGAGGGAATAGAAGAAAGAATCAATAAACTAAGATAAGTCAGTTGTGACTATCTAGTCCAAGGAGTAGAAGGAAAAAATAATATTAAAATGAATAGAGCCATGTAACGTGTCTTAGAAGGAGAGGAGAGAGAAAGGAGTAGAACATTTGACTAAATAATTACTAACAGCTTCCCTAACTTGAAAAACATGTACCTACACATCCAAGAAACTGAGCAAACTCCAAGATAAAGAGATCCATACCAAGTGTGACAAACTGTTGAAAGTTCAAAACAAAGAGAAAAATCTCTCTTTTTTTTTTTTTAAGGATTTTGCCATAGGGCATGTCCACTTGTCAGAGAGAGATAGTGAGAGGCAAAGTGAGAAATTCCCACCCCCCCGCCCCCGCAAGGGTGATAGCCATGTCACAATCCCTTTTCCATTCTCCTCCTGGGATTTTGGGCATGCACATACACACATACCCAGTGTGACTTTAAAGCCACTGGGTCTGAGACCGGAACGCCTTAACCACACCACCACCTGCTGGCCTGCAAAGAAAGAATCTTGAAAGCAGCAAGACAGAAGTGGTACACCACATACCCAAGCTCTTCAATGAGATTAACATCTCATTTCATCAAAAACATGGAGGCCAAAAAAGTGATGGTGTTACACACTGAAGTGGTAAAAGAAAAAAAAAAAATACTGTGAAACAGGAATTCTATATTTAACAAAACTATCCTTCAAAAGTGAAAGAGAAGTCAAAGCATTCTCAGATAAACAAAAATAGAGTTTACTAGCATATCTGCCCTACAAAAAGTTCTAAAGGAAGTTCTTCAGACTAAAATGAAGGACACTAGACAATAACTCAACTCCACGTGAAGAAATAAATAACATTCGGAGAGATAAATGACCTAGGTAAATATAAGAGATAATATATTTTAAATTTTCAACTATTTTTCTATTTTATTTACAACAGACCTATATAAAGCAATAATTACAAACGTAGGTTAATGGGCACACCATGTATCAAGACATAATGCATGGCGAAACCATATAAAGATGAGGGCACACAACATATATGAGCAAAGCTTTTATATGCTATTAAAATTAATTTTATAGTGAGGCTAGATGGTGGCACAGTTATATAATGTAGTGATCTGCAGGGATGACCAACGTGGAATGGTTCCAGGTTCTCATCCAGAGACCTCTGGTATAGCAGGCACACATGTGTCCATAATCAGGCATCAGCAGATGCTGGGGGTGGACTATGGTGTAGAGCCCATGTTGAGGGTGCTGTATCTCTGTCGCTGCCTCTCTCTCTTTCTCATGGAAGTCATAAACAAACTTTTTTAAAAAGAAAATTAGCTTTAGAAATAATTTTGTAGTAATCTGAAGTGGATTGCTATATATAAAGATATGAGGTGACTTCAAACAGTTATGGAATGGGACCAGCAGTTAGCATAATGGCTATGTCACTGGACTCCCATGTTGTCAACCACAGTTCGCGTCCCGGACCCGGTGGCTTAAAACTTATGCCGGGCGTGTGCGCATGTGTGCGTGCCCAAGATCCCAAGAGGAGAATGGAGGAGAAGGGATTATGGCGTGGCCATCCCCCCTGGGGGGTGATTTCTCGCTTTCTGTGTCTCTGTCTCTCTCTGTCTGTCTGGTGAGCACACGCGCCCTATAGCAAAAACCTCTAAACAACAACAAAAAATATTTACAAAACTATGAAGGTACAAGTTTATTTGGTGTGAAAAAATTTTGAAATCCATGCATAGCGTTTTTCATAATACACATTTTTTCATTTGTTTTAAAGACACCTCATATATTGTAAGATGTATATCCAGAACAATTACCAAGAAAATTACTAAAATATATAGTAAATGAGGGACCAGCAGTTAGCGTAATGACTATGTCACTGGACCCCCATGTAGTCGACCACGGTTTGAGTCCCGGACCAGGTGGCTTGAACTCACGCCAGGCACATGTGCATGCGTGCCCCCAAGATCCCGAGAGGAGAATGGAGAAGGGATTGTGGCATGGCCATCCCCCACCTGGGGGGTGATTTCTTGCTTTCTGTCTCTCTGTCTCTCTCTGTTTTTCTGGCTAGCTCAAGTGCCCTATAGTAGAAACCTCTCCAAATAAAAAGAAAAGATATATAGTAAATGAAATGACAAGGAAATTGAGGAAAGTATCTATTTAACATCAAAGAAGTCATTAATGGAGAAACTGAGGAGCAAAAAATGTCTAAAAGGCATTGGAAACAACCTAGCATGTGACCATGGGAGAGCGGAAGGGGAAGGGTATGGAGAAAATTATTATTTAGAATGAAAACCTAAGGAATGCACAAATTAGGGTGTTAGATATTTTATTCACAGGATAACATGGCAGAGAAGGTTAGGAACCATCAGGGAGGAAATGAAGGTGTAGGAGCTAAAATGTTCATTGAGTAAGGAAAAATGATAGGAAGAGAGGAGATGACACCAATTAGGAAGAAAGACTTATAGCCTCAAAGGAGCTGATGGACAGGTGCCAAAATTATGGTCTGGAGAACAGAAGGAAGTCATCACCTTTGAGTTTGACCTGAGTAATGTTAAGAGTAAAAAAACTGCTGAAGAAATCCACTGGAAAGCAGTGTTCTGGGATAAGGTAGGGTGGGGCAGGTTTCACCTAACGCTGTAAGTTATGGAGATATGTACACACGCACCCAAAAGGTTCCCTGTTTCGCAGTGTTCTTTCCATGTTTTCTTTTCTATACACAGCGGGGATAGGACATGGGTTCTCGAGGCAATAACTATTAAGTAGCACATTATATATAGTTTAATGAAATGTTAAAGAAATCCAAAAGCACTGAAGTAGCAGACTCAGTCCATTAGCATAGCACTTTACAAATCAAAACTTTTCAAAAGATAGCTGTTTTAAAACAGACAATAAAATATTCTAAAGTGTATTTATATTAAGACACTAGCTATTATAGCAAAAACAAAACAATTATTTGGCTACAAGTAGATATTTCATATTCAAAAGATATCTAAGTAAATTATAATTGAAAACGGAAATCTGAACAGCAAAATAATTGTGTACACTGAGTAGTCATGCAATTAAATAAGCAAAGGCACTCACTCAAGATGCTAACAATTAGGTACTATTATTAACTTTCAAAAGGCTAATCTGCTGAAATGAGTTTCTAGGACTAAAATTGTACAAGAGAAAAGATAAGGAAAATCAAATGGAAGGTCTCTGATGCACTGTTTGAGTACTGAAGCATTTAAATTGTCTGCTTCAGTATTTGTTTTTGGAAGCTTCTAAACACAAATATCATCTAGTCGGAAATTAGTTTTATTTTCCTAATGAATGATAAAAATTTCAGAACAATCTCCATCTCCTAACGTGTTCTATTTCAGCGTTGAAACAACGACCTTCTCATTCTCTCATGCAATCGGCACAGTCAACTCACAGATATGGCAAATGTATTTGATGTATATGTAACTTGGGTCTAGATTCTTAGCCTCCTTCTAACTCAATTTCCTCATATGTAAAACACATAAAATAATATAATCTAAGAATTCTGGGAAAATTAATCTACAATCTATGTAACATGTAAAATATTTTGCAAAGTGTCAGCACATAGCAATGAATAAATATTAGCTGATCTAATTTTTTTTGGAGAGGATTTTGCCATAGGGTGCGTGTGCTTGCCAGAAAGACACAGAGAGACAGAGAGACAGAAAGAGAAAAATCACCCCCAGTGGGGATGGCCACACTGCAATCCCTTCTCTGTTGTCCTCTCAGAATTTGAGGCATGCATGCACAAGCACTTTGTGTGAGTTTTAAGCCTACAGGTCCAGGATGCTAACTGTGGTCAATTGTGTAGAAGTCCAGTGAAATAACCATTACATTATCTGCTGATCCTGATAATATAATATTCTTTACTGAAGATGATGAATATGGTAATTTTATTTGATTATCCTATGTTGCATATATGTTTTTTGTTTTGTTTTGTTTTTCTTTTGATTTTTGGAGAGATTTTCAATGTAGGGCGCGTGCGCTCGCCAGACAGAGAGAGACATAGAGACAGAAAGCGAGAAATCACCCCCCAGGGGGGATGGTCACGCCGCAATCCCTTCTCCTCCATTCTCCTCTCAGGATCTTGGGCACGCACGCACACGCGCCCAGCGTGAGTTTTAAGCCACCGGGTCCGGGACACGAACCGCGGTCAACTACGTGGGAGTCCAGCGACATAGCCATTACGCTAACTGCTGGTTCCCTGTTGCATATATGTTTTGAAAAACCATATTGTACTCCATTAAAACACACAATTGTACCTAAATAAGAAATTACAAAATAAATAAGGTGCTTGAGAAAAAGAAAAATGAATACTTACATATCTTTAAATAAACTCAGTTTAGAATTAAAAGCCTAACAAAGCAAAACATAAAAATAGCTGCAGTTCCAGTTTGCTTCACTGAAAAATTCTATCAAATAATTATACAAAGACTTGAGGCCAGGAGATGCTATGGTGGTCAAGTGCTGGATTCTCATGTGGCTGACCTCGGTTTGAGTCCCAGACCCAGCAGCTTGAAACGCACACTGGGAGCATGTTGCATGTGCATGCATGCCCAATCCCAAGAGAAGAATGAAGGAGAAGGGACTGTTGTATGCCTATACCCAAACAGGGCGTGATTTCTCACTTTCTGTCTCTCTCTGTCTCTCTCTCTCTCTGTGGTTGCATGTGCCCTATAGTAAAACTCTTTCAAAACAAAGCAATTATATCAAGCATCTAAAATTTCTTTGATAATGGAGAGAAGGGAAAACTTCAAAATTATTTTATGCGATAACTGTATCCTGTTATCAAGATTGAGAAAAGACATAGGCAAACTACAGACTTTACTACAAAGGACAGAGGGACAGAGAGAGGAAGGGCAAGAGAGAGGAAGAGGAGTAGAAAGAAAAAGTGACAGATACTCATGAACATAGATATAAACATCCTTAAATTATGACTAAATTAAATCCACTGATATACATGGAAAACAGCATGATTATGAAGCAGAACTAACCATGAAAAATAAAAGATTGGTATAATGTTTGACAAATATTCAATGCATTAATTCAGTCTGACAGAACAAAGGAGAAAATGACACAATTATCTAAACAGAAACATAAAAATTACATAACAAAATTCAACATTCATTCATAAAAACAAAAATTTAAAAATTGGTCAACCAGAAACAGAAAGGTTCTTCTTCAATATGATAAATAGCACATATGGAAAAACTACACCAACATCTTATAATGATGACAGACTGAACACTGTTGCCTTAAAATTAGAACAAGAGAAGCTGTCTACTCTTATTCTTTCCACTCAACACAGTAACTGGAAATCTTAGGTTGCACAGTAAGCAAAAATAAGAAATAACATAAGTATTGAAAAGACAGAAGTAAAACTAATGGTTGACATAGCGAATGAACTTGTACAAAAAAAAAAAAAAAACTAAACTAAAATCCTCTAAAGACTATACAACAGAATACTGCCAGTACTAAAATGTGAATTTATCGAGAAATAAGTTCAATATACTAAACAATTTTTTCTATGTACTAGAAATAAACAATTGGAAATTAAGATAAAAACAAGTATTTTTACAATAGTATAAAAATATCTGGGACCAGCAGATGGTATAATGGTTATGTTGCTGGGCTCCCACGTAGTTGACCACAGTTTGAGTCCCAGACCTGGTGACTTAAAACTCATGCAGGGAATATGTGTGTTTGTGCCCAAAATCCCAAGAGGTGAATGGAAGGGAAAGGATTGCGACGTGGCATCGCCCTGGGATGATTTCTCTCTTTCTGACTCTGTTCTTCCAGTGAGCCTACAGGCCCTCTAGCAAAAATCTCTCTTAAAAGAAAAACTTAAATATTTAAAAATAAACTTAACAATAATTGGCACAAACATCCATCCACAAAAAAATATAATGCATTGTTGTAAGTGATTAAAGGAGGCATAATAGACATGCCAAGGTAATTAATTTTAAGAGTAAATATTACTAACATATGAATTTTATGAAACTGATTTATAGGTTCAAAACAATCTCAGTTAAAATTTTAATGAGCATTGAAAAAGTTGAAGAGCTGAATTTAGTATTCTATAAAAATACAAAAAATTAAAAAGTAACACTCAAACAATTTAGAAATGAGTGAAACTTGAAGATTTAAGTTATTTTGGGAACGAGCAGTTAGCGTAATGGCTATGTCGCTGGACTCCCACGTAGTTGACCACGGTTCATGTCCGGAACTGGTGACTTAAAACTCACGCCGGGCGTGAGTGCGTGCGTGCCCAAGATCCCGAGAGGAGAATGGAGGAGAAGGGATTGCGGCGTGATACCATCCCGGGGGTGATTTCTCGCTTTCTGTCTCTATGTCTCTGTCTGTCTATCTGGCGAGTGCATGCGCCCTATAGCAAAGAAAAAAAAAAAAACTCTCCAAAAAAAGATTTAAGTTATTGAATCAACCTGTAGCAATCAGGATACAGTGGTACAACAAGATATGTAGGTCGACAAGACAGAAATTCTAAAAATATACATGCACATTAACAATTTACTGTCAACAAAAAAATCAAATTAGTTTAAAGAGAAGATAATCTTTTCAATAAGCACTACATATCTGTCCATAAGGGGGGAAGAAAAAGAATGAAAACCTTCCACCATGCACAAAAGCTAACATGGAATCAATTCTACACCTCAATTTAAAGCTAAATCTATAAAACATTAGAAATAGAAATTATGAGAAAATCCTTGTGACATTAGAAGGTAGACACTAGAATAGGACTAGAAAAGTTCTTGTAATAAAAGAACAGAATTCATACACTGTACTTATTCAAAATTTAAAACTTCAATTCAAAATAAAGAACAAACTCAGGGGACCAGCAGTTAGCATAATGGCTACGTGGCTGGACCCCCATGTAGTCGACCGCGGTTCGCGTCCCGGACCTGGTGGCTTAAAACACACCCGGAGCATGTGCGTGTAGAGGAGAATGGAGGAGAAGGGATTGTGGCGTGGCCATCCACCTTGGGGGGTGATTTCCTGCTCTCTGTCTCTGTGTCTCTCTCTGTCTTTCTGGCAAGTTCACGCACCCTATAGCAAAAACATCTCAAAAAAAAAAAAAAAAAACTAGAAAATAAAGAACAAACTCTAGAATTAAAATATTCACAAAAAATAAATTTGTAAGTGCATTAGTATCCAAAGTGTAGGAAGAATTATTAAGACTCTAGAAACAAAAGATAATTGGCAACAAACTTCAACAGATACATCGCAAAATATATTCAGAGCTCCATTGAGAACTGGTGCTTTCAGGGAATAAGAGAAATGAAAACTTTCTTCTGAAAATTCAGCCTCCGGCCCTCAGTCTCAAGTGGAGAGGCAAGGGGCAGGCCTTCAGAAGATTCCTCCAGTGCAGCTGAGAACTAGTGCTTTCAGGGAATAAGAGAAATGAAAACTTTCTTCTGAAAATTCAGCCTCCGGCCCTCAGTCTCAAGTGGAGAGGCAAGGGGCAGGCCTTCAGAAGATTCCTCCAGTGCAGCTGAGAACTAGTGCTTTCAGGGAATAAGAGAAATGAAGATTTTCTTCTGAAAATTCAGCCTCTAGCCCCAGTCTCAAGTGGTTGGGAGTCTTCTGTCCTTCTCTCTGTCTCTCTAAGTGTTTTGTTTTTTGTAATTTTTCTTTTTTCAATTTTTTAATGTAAAGTATTCTCTTGGCTTTCAGAACCTCCTTTATCTTGCTAATAATCCCCTTTCACCCCTCCCATTTAGGAGAGGCAAGGGACAGGTCTTCAGAAGAAGACTCCTCCACTACAGCTAAGAACTAGTGCACACCGCACAGTTTTTATTTTTTGCTTTTTAAAAAAATAGATTTTTTTGTTTTCTCTCTCCCTTTGTTCTTTCTCTGTTTTCCTTTTTATTTTACCTCATCACTTTGTTGCTCAGCCTCCAACAACTGCAGATACCAGAGACAGTTTAGGAGGAGGGTGGGAAATGCCAGAAAGTGAGAAATGGGAGGGGAGATAACACACGCACACACACGCACGCGCACGCGTGCACACACACACACACACACACACATACATGAAAGAAAAAGTGGAAAATTATTTGTTTACAATAACATGTATGAGTAAGCCACTATACAGTGTATTCTGGATGGGAAATTGCATCTGTATCTGTATGCTGTGATGGTGTTCAGTAAAATAAACTAATTTTAAAAATATGTTCAGATACATGAATGTCAAACATGCACATTAAAAAATTCTCAATATCATTAATGATCAAGGAAATTGAATCAAAACCATAATATTATACATTTACACTGTATCAAAAAGACTAAAATTTAAAAGACTGACAAGTGTAGATGAATAGGTGGAGTAATAAGATCTGCCATTTACTGGAAGATACATGTATGAGATTTTTAGAGTAATGTGAAATTGTGATATATCTCCAGGTGCATCTATTAGCCCTTCTTAAAATTATTCTAAAGAAATGAAAACATATGTCCACATAGACTCGTATTTAAATGTTCTAGACAGCCTTATATACAATAACTCAAAAAAGGCAACATCGGGAATGTCCCTCAAGATGTGAGTAGAATAATGGCTTCAACACACAAAATATGGAGCTAATTGTGTACACTTCCTTGATGTGGGCTTAATAATCTAACCTCACAATGATATGACAAATTTAATGAATGAATTTGGGATATAAAAATTCTTGAGAATAAAGACTGTCAGCAATAGGCTTTGCGATAAGCCTGATGTTCATGATTTCATCTCAAACATAATTTCCCACAGGCATTTCTAATCTGTTCACCACATTGTGGCAACAACTGATAGAAAAATACAATGAATCATGATCAATAAGGATTTATGTGAGGCCAGTGATGCCAATGGTTAGAATTCGTGAATACTCAGGAATAATGAAAGAACCTGACCTGATCTAGTACACATCTTTGTGGAGATATTTCACCAACCATGAATCTGATTATATAAATTCACTTTCCCTATTAATTCTCAAGTATCTTCTTCTCAAGACACTTATAAGTAAAGGAATTCAAGTAAATTGAATTGTTCTTATTTCTCTGAGTTACAAACAAATCATTCTGTGTCTATTTACCAGAATCACTATAAACTATTTAACACCAATCTATTAAATAATTTCTCAACTAAAACAAACCTGCCAGTCATAACCCAGTGTGATGCCTCAAATTTGGAAAAGGAAATGCTGATTCAGAAGTAACCTGTAGTAGGGAACCAGCAGTTAGCATAATGGCTATGTCGCTGGACTCCCACGTAGTCGACCGCGGTTCACGTCCCAGACCCGGTGGCTTAAAACCCACGCTGGGCGCATGTGCGTGTGTGCCCAAGATCCTGAGAGGAGAATGGAGGAGGAGGGATTGTGGCATGGCCATCCCCTCTGGGGGGGTGATTTCTCACTTTCTGTCTCTCTGTCTGGCGAGCGCACTCGCCCTTTAGTGAAAAATCACTCTCAAAAAAAAAAAAAAAAA
>NW_006159559.1:3836923-3910394 GCF_000334495.1 Tupaia belangeri chinensis | reverse complement strand
CCTGTAGTAGAAACACAATCAG
The DNA here is from genome assembly GCF_000334495.1 of Tupaia belangeri chinensis. Lineage (NCBI taxonomy): Eukaryota > Metazoa > Chordata > Mammalia > Scandentia > Tupaiidae > Tupaia > Tupaia belangeri. The sequence continues at coordinate 3,910,372 of NW_006159559.1, read as the reverse complement.
ACAGCACTTGGGTCTCTTTGCCCCCCCCCCCGTCTTGGTGATTAATCAAAGAGGGAATTAAACATAACTGCACAACATATGGTAAAAAGTGTAACAACAGTACCTGATTTTCTGCAGTGCTTTGAGTAAATGCTAACCTGCATAAACCACAATAAGGGAACTGACATAACATAAAATGGCAGTGTTCATAAAATGTCTTGAGACTGAAGAGTAACATAATAAACATGGCTACTGACTGAGAGTTTAAATTCCAGGAGTTTAAGAAATGCAGCCAAAGGATATAGTCTTTCTTCAACATCTCTGACAGGATTGTACAGCTGCTCCAAACAGAACACACATGATCAATGTGTAGAATCTCATCTTGGCACTACACCATTGTGTGAAATGTTACTACTTTGACATAGCAGCCAAAAAAAAAAAACCATTAATGCAATGTATAAAAACATGCTCATGTGAGACAGCTTTAGAAAAAATTAGACTCTTACTCTGTAACCTCCTGGGCCAGTAAAGAGTCTAACCATTGGAGACTGGTTGCACAATGACCACAATTTCAGTGATAACTTTACTCACTAAATTATCTAATTGTCTCCTCTCTCCTGCACTTTCTTGTTCTTATTTGGCCAGAGATATAGCCAATTGATGTATTGTAAGGATACTTTGGGGGTAATAAAAACTTAATGGCATTTTTTCTATGATTAAAAATATTTTACTAAGTTAATCAAGATTGAAATAAATGAATTATTGTTTGCCCATTGCTTGTAAGTGCTAGATTTCCTGTCCCGAATGTCGCACTGAGTGGTCCATGTGGATACATAGCAAGTGGGGGCTGACATCTAGTCAGTCTCTACTTATAGTGGCTTTCCCAAAATAAACATCCTTCTCCTGCTAATTTCCCATCTACTGGTGGCACCTATTTGCAATTTGTCTGCTGTTGAGGGTTATCTTTTCCTGATTCACACAAATATAATGGTATGTTGGCAGAGATCCTAAATATGAAAAAGAACTTAATTAGGTTTTTAAAAAAAAATCTCAAAAAGCAAAATACCTGACAGAAGAGCCTAGAAAATAAGAAAGAAAACAAACTAGAAGGCTGAGTTTTTAAGGTTCGAGGAGTGGGATGTTTGTAAGACCCTTCTCATGGCACCTTGATCCCCCTACCTCAGTCTCCTAAGTCATGGGATAATAAGTCAACATCACTGCATCCAATGTTTAAGCCAGGAATAGGAACCCAGGCCACCCACAAGGTTAGAGCCTACAGAGAAAAATATCTGAGCTGTGCATGCCAGCATGGCTGGGCTGGGAAGGTAGAGTTTTTATAAAAGATCCAGAAGGCTGGACTTTGCAGAATGGTTAGGATTGGCTATCTGGAGAGAAGACTGTTAAGTATCATGGGCATTGTAGTTAGATAAAACCTTAACTAGCCCATTTCCCAAGAGCTGCATCATTTATTTAAAATTGGATGAAATTAGAGTTGTACTCAAACAATTGAAAGAATACAACATGTTCTTTTTAAGGTCCTTTCATCACTATGGGAAATACTTTTACACTTTTGAGAAAAAATATTTCAAGAAAAAAAAGTTTTATTTCATTAACAGAAAATTTATTTCCACTCTGAATTTTGCTTCAGAATAATAGAATGCAGAGTTTTATAAAAATAAGAATTATCAAAGGAGATAAGGAGTTGGTTAGCACACATGTTGGAATATTCACTTTGTAAGCTAAATAATGTGATTGAATGTATAAAAGAACTTGAAATAAAATTTTTTGAAAAAGAAAAAAACCTTATTCCATTGAGTGACACATGGCTAGGACATGTAGATATTCTAGAAATAGCAGTGAAATAAGAGTTTAAGAATATTGAGACCGAGAGAAAAGACTTGTATCCTGAAGATGTAAAATATACCAGCATGACTAATTTTCTATATGATAGTGAGGAAATGCATTTTTTTCTTCACATAGATGCACTAGTTTAGAAGAATGCTAAATATCAATTTCACATTGATAGGGGTTTCCAAAATTGATATCTATTTTAATATTCAAAGCTAGGATTATCACGCCATTGAAGTTAAAGGTGTCTCACTCATTTGAGTCTTCTATACCTTACATCTTTTTAATGGCCATTACTCTTTTTCCTCTGTGTGCTTATTTCCTGCTTGCTCTTCACCATATTTTTCCCCTCTGATGTCCTCTCTTCCTAACAACCAACACTCTGAAAACACAACCTAGTACATCTTTCTCACATTCAAATATATGTAGAAATAAAGTATGCTATTTCTGTGTTCACTGGATTTTTTTTTTTAACCTACCCATCAAGAGTCCTAAAACATAGGCAGATTGGAACAGATACAAAAGAAGTGATCAGAATGGAAAAGACCATCTAAATAAATTTCCTTGAAGTGTAAAAGGATTCCTCCAGAGCCATGCATATGCTATTTTCTGGCCCAGCTGCAGTGACATAGCTGGTAGAGGTCCTGGAGGCCACATGGAAGGCTCCAGGTTGGCATCTTGGGTGAACTTAAGCATGCTGGGTGCATCTGTGATCCCGGTTGGTTGTAGGACTTGGAAGGAAGATCATAGTGTGAAGACTTTGTCAAGAGTGTGTCTCTCCTTCTTTCTGTTTCTAGAAATAAATCTTAAGATATAAACAAGTGACACTCCTCAATGACACTTCCCATTTGACCAGGTTTCCCACTTTACCACTTATTCTCTACAAATTAGTGCTGTCCCCTCTATGAAGCTTTATATGGCTTTTCTTCACTTTACAAGTTCTGACCGAACTCTATTATTAAAGCACTTACCATAATTTCTTGCAGGAAGGGAATCGTGTCTATCCCACCCTCCCTAGTCTACCATAAAAAACAAAAAATAGTAGAAATGGAAGAAAAGAGAGGAAAGGAAAGGGAGAAGAGAGAAAGAAAGAAAAAGATGGCACCAGCAGAAGGTGTAATGTTTACATCACTAGACTCCCAAGTAGTTGACTATAGTTTGAGTCCCAGAACCAGTGTCTTAAAATTCAGGCCGAGTATATGTGTGCATGCCCAAAATCTCAAGAGGAGAATGGAAGAGAAGGAACTGTGGCATGGCCATCCCCGTAGAGAGCGATTTTCCGCTTTCTGTCTCTGTCTCTGCAGTGAGCACATGTGCTCTACAGCAAAAATCTCTCTAACACAACAAAAAAGAAAAAGAAAGGATGTAGTGTTGAATTCTAGAGAAACCATAAGAAATACAACAGACTTATCAAGATGTTTGGAAAGATTTTATATGTGAAAGAAGTTTTATTCTACTTGATTTAGAAAACAAAAGAGTGACCAATGGTTCTAAAAGTCAGAAACAGTTTTTCACTCACATTGTAAGAGAAATTTTTCGAAATTACAGTTGTCTGAAATGAGATGAAGTACTATTGTCTTTTTCTCCGCAAATAGCCATATAAAGACTAGAAAATTACTTTTAAGAAATGTTAGTATAGGATTTATACAGTAAATAATATCTGGATCAGACTGACATTTAAGATATTCTCAGATTTGGATTACATTAACAATTTCAAGAGAGGTAATATATTCACTAAGGCATAGCTTTTCTTTTCTTTTTGTTTTCCCCTAACCACTCAATGCTGTGCAGAGGATAGTATTTTCAACAAATATTTATTTAATGCTGTTCTGAAAGGACTAAAAACATTTCATGAAATCCTTATGGTAAGTTATCACATTACACAGATTGACATCTGAAAACAGTTTTAAAAAGTACAAGGCAATGAGACATACCACAAACAAATATTTTTATGCCTACTGTACATGAGAAAAAAATTTCAAAATATATGAACCATATTTCACAGAAAAGTGTCTGATATATAAAAAGTTAGAGTAGACTGCTTACAGATCATTATAATTTCTAAATATAGTCATTACACAATTATATCATGTTTTTAGTTTGCTACATGTGGATATGTCTAGATTGTTTTGTTGATCAAAAGTTGTGTGACGTTTTTGCCAATATCTGGAATTTGGCAAAACTTAAAGTGAAATTTTCCATTATTTATTAAGCCCATATGAATTTCAAGGATTATTTATGAGAATGTTTGATTCATTTGGAAGGCTCCTAGTGATGGATTTGTTTATAAAAATCATGTTAATGCCTAGAAAGTGTACTCAATTAAACAAATTATTGAGATGAATTTTTCCATCAAAAGGAACACTAATTCTGAACTTCTCCTAAGGACCTGGATTTTAATTCCTCTTTGGCCCCATTTCCTGAGTACCCACTCCATGCCAGGGATATTGCATGTGTACCAAGGAAGTCCTGGTTGAGTTTGTTCCCTAAGAAATTTTTTTTTTCAATTGAGAAAAGACTAACAAGCAACTGGATGAGGATTCACGTAGCCCCATGTGAACTGGGTGGCGGCTGGCCCACAGATGGTCTTACTTAGGAATAAATAACCTAGATTTTAGAAAAAGAAACTGATGTTCAACTACCGTGGGAATTGGACATTCAATTGTTGATAACATAGGACCAAATGGCATCTTACCCAAAGAAAATAATGATGAAAACTTCACATTTTCCTATAGACCTTGAAAGCATACATTGAATCTTAGAAGTTTTAAAGAGTTCAAAATAATGGCCAAAATGTATTAAAAATTAACTTAAAGACATGAAGTTATATAAAACTTCCAGTGCCTACAAACTTTTGAAAATAAAGAAGATTCAGATCTACTCCTTAATGATAGTATAGGAAAAAGATTGTCTGTACCTTTATGAGAAAATACAAATTTTTCATAGATATAAAAGATGACATTTATCTTCCATAAAAACTCATGATTTAACCTTCGAGAGATACCATCTTCTTTCTTTTCACATTGCAATCCCTTCTGCTACAGCTCTCCCTCCTTTTGGGATTTTGGGCACGTAAGCATATTCTTAGGCTGCCAAGTCAGGACTCAAACCATGTAGTTGTGATATGAGATACAGTCATTCTAACTACTATATCATGAACTGGCCCAATAAAAGCCATCTTAAAGATAAAAGTTGGGAAAAAAATGAAAACTAATAGAATGAATTTAGAAATACTGTGGGAGCTGTATAGTGGTACAGTGCTAAAACAAAACACTCCAAAAAGATGACTTACATAGGATTCTGGGTCCATAGCCAGTGATCTCACTGGACACACCAATGTTTATGCCATTAGTTGAAGCTGGCTGAAACTCGGGAAAAATCATGGCATTCAGACCCTGCTCAGGGAGGGACCAGTAGTTGGCATAATGGCTATGTCACTGGACGCACATGTAATCGACCACAGTTCGAGTCCCAGACCTGGTGGCTTAAATTCACACCGGACACATGTGTGTGCATGCCCAAGATCTCGAGAGGAGAATGGAGAAGAAGGGATTGTGGCGTGGCCATCCACCCTGGGGAGTGATTTCTCACTTTCTGTTTCTCTGTCTGTCTTTCTGGTGAGCACACACGCCCTATAGCAAAAACCTCTCCCAAAAAAAAAAAAAAAAAAGTGTACTTATCTTTTACCTACAAAGAGTTTTAATGAGGGAACAGCAGGTGACGTGGTGGTTAAGGCACTGGGTGCTCCCACATGGCTGACCACGGTTTGAGTCCTGGACCTGGTGTCTTGCCTCTCACCTTCTCTTTCTCTTTCTGTGTATCTCTCTAGTCAAATTAAAAATGAATGAATGAATCAATAAAGTTAAATATTTTTTTAAAAAAAGAGAGTTTTAATGACATGACTGTTCATATGCTACCTTTATATCTGTCTCAATATGCTTAGGACCTCAGCTCCTAAGGGAAAGGAACTCAGTCAACAGCAAGAAGCCATTGCTGTTATCTTCCTTTGACTGAAAGAACCCTGTCAACCTAAGGACAAGGAAGATGTCTGGGCCAAGATTTTGAGACTTGGTCTGATTTGTTTTTATAACTTTCCAATCCTCCCTGCAAAAGCTGCTCTAACTGCTCACTTTGTTCCTCCTGTTCTTATTTGACTGTATTTTAACTTCTGAGGGCATTATTCTGTCTTCTTTCTCCTCTGAATCCCCAGTCACCAGCACTGTGTCGTGTATACACAGGTACTTGGCAAACGCTTATTGAATTACAGTTTGCACTAATGAAACTACAAAATGCTAAAGGAGCAAAACAAAAAGGAAGTGTGTGTGTGTGTAAGGATCAGATCAAATAAGTTCTCTGGGTATCCACAGGAAGCTCATGTATCAAGTAGTTACAACAAGTGCCTGTTGAAGAAAGGGAAGGAAGAAGAGGAATAGAAGCCACTGTGATCATTGTAGCCACACTTGGATATTGTAGCACTGCTCTGGGTCTTTCCCCATCACTCCCACCGATTTTTAGGGTCCCAGCTGTCATATAGACAAGGACACCTTTATTTCTTCAGTCCTACAGTGTCCATTAGTGGGTTTCCTATTCTTGGCTTCTGATTTCATATGGCTGGAGATGTGACACCCCCATCTGGGTCTCCTACATGCCCTTTGCCTCCATGTGCGTTTCCAAACAATGGCTGCCATTCAGTCATCAACCCTCTTATTCAGGCCTACATTGATGATCTGGATCTTGGGTCTCTATTTTGACTTTAGTAGACAATTCTGCCCTTTTTACCTTTCTCTTGAGAGTTACTTACAGACCTCTGTTTCAACACGTTCCAGTCCTTTATCCCATTGCCATCTAGGTGCTGCTTGAACATGAATTAAAGCATACAATGACAGTGGTTCTCTGAGTGTGATTGCTGGATTAACAGAATAAGCAACACCTAGAAACTGGTTAGAAATGTAAACTCTTAGGGCCTACCCCCAGGTCTAGTCAGAATTCTGGAATCGGGACCTATCAATCTGTGCTTTAACAAGTCCTATTGATTCTCATAAGTGAAGTTCAATAATCCCTATAAAAAATCATACTAACAGATACTTATTTTGGAAGAAACAAGTTTGTTATTATCTTTTAGATTTAGAAACTGTAAGAAGTTTTATTAAATCATTGCAGAGGAGAGATAATCACTAAGCTATTGACTTAGTCTGGGCTCTTTTGAAAGTAAAGACTTAAACCAAAAGTAAAATACAAGTCATTTTTCTGGGAAGTAGGAGTGAGGCAGTAAGGATAATGAGACATGCAATGAGGAAGCAAATGAATCATCCAGGTCATTGTCACCAAAAGCAGAGGTTCAAGTTTGCCAGGCTCTTTCAGATAAGTTCAGGAGCACCTCCCAGAATATTTCATGCAAAATGTGGAAGGGTGGAAAATGTTTCTGCCAACTCCTGTTCCCTATCGTTTGAGAGTTTTCCCCAGGACTGTTAGCACTCTTGCATGCTGGGCTGCACCTGAATGAAACTGAGGCCTGTGCCTTCGAAGAAAGCCCTGGAGCAAAGAAGTGAAGTGACGCATGGCAAGTACTTGAATCAGGAAGCTCCCTATGCACCGATACATGGCAAGTACTTGAATCAGGAAGCTCCCTATGCACCGATACAGCTACTAGAGCTGGTATTCAAATTGCATTTGGCTGAGAAAACAGGAAGTGAGACATCCAATGCTTCTATATCAACCCCTTTCATAAAACTACACAGAATTTTTAAAAAGTTTTTTTATTTACTTCCATAAGCAACAGAGACAGCATCCCCAATGGGGTCTTCATGCCATGATGTACTCCTAGATTCAGCCAGCCCTATTTCAAAGGCACATTTGTGCCAGGCACACCCAGAGAGGTCTCTGGACATGAACCCGGAACCTTCCCATGTGAGTCATCCGCACAGACAACCACATTTCACCATTCCAATACCATCTGTCCATTCCTTGAGATGTTTTGGTGTTGCAAAATAACTGTGCTTATTCCTAGGAAAGATTGGCAAGTGTTGTTGCTTTTACTCACGGTAATTTCACCTATACATTATATTTTAAGTAACTGATGGGAGGTGCACTTTGTGAACAATTATTGTTTTATACATGAACCATGTTCTGTAACTACAATTATTCACATACGTTTCATAAGCCTTTATATCCAACCAAACTTAGATAGGAATAAGATGTCATAATATGGCTTACATAACTAGTTACAACGCATGGTTAATAAGTGTCCCGACCTGGGGTGGGACAGTCGAACAGGTTTCCTGAGTGAAGGAGTGAGAGCCGGGACAAGCGGCATAGTGTTACAGCACGGAGATGACACAGTGTCTTCAGTGTCATCTGTTTATTGTGGGCAGCAAGGTACAGCACAGAGACGATGCAGTGTTACCACTCTTCAGGGTCACGTCATCTATTGTGAGCAGCATGGAGACGACGCGGTGTCACAGCTCTTCAGGGTCGTCCGGAGATGATGTAGTGTTACAGCCCTTCAGGGTCGTCTGAAGACTGTACAGTGTTTCAGCTCTTCAGGCTCTCCAGGGTCGTCGTCATCTTCCTGGTCGTCTGGCTACTGTGGGTCAGGCATCATGGTTATATAAATGCTGGTGGGCCGTGATTGGTTGAAAGAAAGATTGTAAAAGGTGGGTTATGATTGGTTGCTTCTGTGGACCAATCATGAGGAGCCGGATTATGCAAATCTGAGGGATTCTAAGCTCACCGATTTGCTATGGGAAGTGACCAATCAGAGTATGGTTTTGAAGGTCATATTTTTTGAAGGGAACCAATTGTGGCCTTTATGGGAAGTAGCCAATCAGAGTATGGTTCTGAAGGTGAGGTTTTTGAAGGGGAGCCAATCACAGCCTTTGGCATTGTGTAATTGTTTGCTTTCTGAGAAACCAGGGATATTCGCTGGTGCACAGCCTCCCACATATCCCCCCTCTCTGCTTTGAGAGATGAGGAAAAGGCCTGGGGGAATCGTGCCTGTCTTAGGTTGGAGTCATTTATGGAGCCATAAGTCCATTCTTACCCGTCATTGGAGAGTCCCATAGCTATGATGGGCCTCCTGTCTTAGGTGGAAGGACTGAATAGTTATTTGGTTCATCAGACTCTCTTACCCATCTTTGGCTAACCGATTCAGCGCCTCAGGCGAGACCAGTATAGGGGTGTTGGTCTTCCATAAGCAAGTCAATCTGTAGTTTGAGGAATGGCATGCGCCTATTAAATATAACAGGTCTCAGTGAGCAAACAATTAAAAGGCCAATGAATGGGCCAAGTAAGGGGAGTAGGAAAGGGAGGAGACCATTCCAGGCAGACCATTGGCAAGTTGTTTTCTACGTCGTTGGAGAGATTCTTGGAGTTGATGTCTCTTGTCACGAACGATGCTGGACTAGTTGGCATAAAAGCAGCAGCATTCCTGTAAAGCAAGACAGAGACTTCCCTGTTCTGCCGGGAGGAGATTTAAACCTCGTCTATTTTGAAGGACCATCTCAGCTGGGGAATCTAGTTGGTCTGAGATAAGACCCTCAGTGACTTGGCGTAATAACCCAAGTCAGTGGAGCTGGCAGCTGTAGCTGTGGCTAGGGGAACATAAAGGCTGAGAGTTTTGAGATTTAAGGATAGCTCGGGCTAATGTTTGCCAATCAGACGGTGTGAGCCAGCCCTAGGTGATAGCTTCAACTATAGCTAAGGTATATGGAGCAGTAGCTCCGTATTGAGCGACTGCCACCTTAATCTCTTTTACCATAAACCTGCTGTGACAGCGCAAAACCTGTCCTTGGGGATCTGTAGTTTCCATAACAGGGAATGTCTCAAAGTCTGTTGTATATGATCCCTGAACTAGTTTTGTTTGTTTGTCTGTATTGTTTTTTAGTTTCTCTAATGGTGATACAAAAGGTATCTGCATGGATAATATTAAACCCACAATGTAGAAAATGCTATATGCTATGTAGACTCTTTTGCTATATCTCTGCATCAGTAACAACACAAACACATGCAGTGGAATAAGGTTGATGATAAACACATAACCACCCCAAGCAGAGACCATATAGAAATATGATAAAGAGCAGCACACTGCCCAAAAAACTGACTCAGTTTTTGACTCATTTTTCTTTGGCTCTTGTAGAGCCTTAAGGTTGTTTTACTTTTTTTGTTTTTTAGAATCCTTGGTTAGATCTGAGGCGGCTATAGCCTCCTCCTGGGGTTGATCATTTTGCATAATCTGCTCTCCCTTAGTGACCATAGCGGCAATTTTTGGGTCACTGGGGCGGAGACTGAGAATTTCTTCTATTAAGTTCCAGTACGAAAAAGTAGTCACAGAAACTTTTTCTGGGCCGAATGTGGTATAATAATCTTTTAAAGCGTCCCATACTCTTCTCCACATTTTCTCATCTATGGATCCTTCTTGAGAGAAACATGGACAAAGTTCTTTTAAGAAATTAAAAAAGGAGAGCAACTGCTTAATCTTACTCTTAACTCCCCGTGTCTTGAGGGCTTCTTTCAAGCCTTGATTAAATAATTCGTGCTGACTTAGCTCTTGTTCGTGCTGACTAAGCTCTTGTCCCATTATTACCCTTATTACTTATAAGTAAGCGATCTTTGTTACTCACCAGAACGATTCTCTGCCATCCTCCTCTGTGGCCTTTCTCGGGACGATACTCTGCCGTCCCCTCCTCGGGTGCTCGTCACTGGATCCTTCATACTCAGGTCCCTATTTGGGTGCCACGTGTCCCGACCCGGGGTGGGACAGTCGAACAGGTTTCCTGAGTGAAGGAGTGAGAGCCCAGACAAGTGGCGTAGTGTTACAACACGGAGATGACACAGTGTCTTCAGTGTCATCTGTTTATTGTGGGCAGCAAGGTAGAGCACAGAGACGATGCAGTGTTACAACTCTTCAGGGTCGCGTCATCTATTGTGAGCAGCACAGAGACGGTGCAGTGTCACAGCTCTTCAGGGTCGTCTGGAGACGATGTAGTGTTACAACTCTTTGTCTTCAGGGTCGTCTGGAGACTGTGCGGTGTTTCAGCTCTTCAGGCTCTCCAGGGTCATCGTAGTCTTCCTGGTCGTCTGTGTCGTCTTCCTGGTTGTCTGGCTACTGTGGGCCAGGCATCATGGTTATATACACGCTGGTGGGCCATGATTGGTTGAAAGAAGGATTGTAAAAGGTGGGTTATGATTGGTTGCTTCTGTGGACCAATCATGAGGTGCCGGATTATGCAAATCTGAGGGATTCTAAGCTCATCGATTTGCTATGGGAAGTGGCCAATCAGAGTATGGTTTCAAAGATCAGGTTTTTTGAAGGGAACCAACCGTGGCCTTTACGGGAAGTAGTCCATCAGAGTATGGTTCTGAAGGTGAGGTTTTTGAAGGGGAGCCAATCATAGCCTTTGGCATTGTGTAATTGTTTGCTTTCTGAGAAACAGGCGATATTCACTGGTGTGCAGCCTCCCACAAATAAGTCTACTAATTAAAGGGATTTACTCTGCATCAAAACCAGTTTATTTATGAACACAATAGAGACTAGAGAGAGCCAGAAGGAAAGAAAAGAAATGGAGGGTAAAGTTATTTGTTTCATAGTTCTCCTTGAACTAAAATTTTCTCATTTATAAAAGATTCAGATTGCTGATTTTTGGGGTTTTTTTCCCCTCTTCACAGAAGTCTATTGTACACTGTTTCAAAGGAAATACTTCTCTATGATAAAAATATTATGTAGTCTTGTTAGTCATTTCCAACTGTGTATTAGAGAACTCCGTTCTCCTGCTTTTTCAACCCCCTACTCTGCATATTATGTTTCAGAGTCTGTTGGCTGTACCCCAATCTTCCTTACCTCTTCTCTACAGAGAAAGAACTTCTCATTTTAGTCAGGCAGTTGACTGATGATAATAAAGTCTACTTATCCCAGCTTCCCTTGCAGCTAAGTGTGATCTAAATTTGCCAATGAGGTAAGTAGAAATGCCAGATGGTAGATTTTGGTAACCTTTCTTTAAAAGAGAAAAACTAAATAAATAAATCCAGCCTGCATATGCCCTTTGCTCCCTCTTTCTTCATCCAGTCCTGGTGGGCTGCTGCAGCTATGATGATTAACAACTATTTGATTCTTTAGACAACCCATTTCACGTGTGAAAATCATAAAATTCAAATATCAATGTACTCTATGGTGGAAATTAAAAGATCAGTATATACAGAATCATGGAAAATGGTTACAGATCCTGGGGATGGTGTGGAAGAATGGACAAAGTGAGACAAAGGGAATCAAGGAGAAAAGTATAGAGACAAGACATTAATGGGACACAGAGATGGACGATTATTTGTTGATAATGTATATGGTATCTTCAACTGGACTAGTCCAAAGTGTATTCATGTTGAGTAAATTCACTTCACAAGTTGTAGCAATGTATGGTAATCGAATGTATAAAATATTTTTTTAAAAAAGAACAGAACTTTGGAATAAAATTATAAAGTATTTTGAAGTTAAAAAAAAGTCTGTGCCCATACAAAGTTTATTGGAATAGTTATATTCATTTACTCACTTTTGAGGCTCTTCAAGAAGTTCATAGAAAATGTATATTATGGAAAAACTGCAAGGCTTTCAAAATTATTTGCTCCAAAATGAACTGGTTCTTTAATTCCATTTTTCCATGAACTTACTGAAGGATCCTTGTACTGTATGACTGCTTTTGTCTTCCAAGGTTGAGCAGCTGTAATGGAGATCAAACAGCAAACAAAACCTAAAGTATTTGCTGACTGGTCTTTTATAGTTTTTGCTTTTTTTTTTTTAAATTCAGTCTTCACAATAGAAGCTGACAGGGACAATGGGACAGAAAACAGAAGTCTAGATCCTTCAAGAAATGATGGAGTAGAACTACCTCTGAGCCTCCACATGAAAGTAAAATTAACTCTCTTTTTCTTCTTTTGAGAGATTTTGGCATGTTCTCACCAGAGAGACAGAAAGCATGAAATCACACTCCTGGGGGGATAACCACATCACAATCCCTCCTCTTTCATTCTTCTCTTGGCATTTTTGGGCATGCATGCATACATGCCCAGTGTGAATTTCAAGATGCCAGGTCTGAAATTCAAACAGCAGTCGACCAGGTAGGAGTCCAGTGCCTTAATCACTACTCCACCTGCAGGCCCTAAACTCCTCTCTTCAAGCTGCTATTCCATAAAGTAATGGACTGAATAGTGGCTCAAATTCCTCACCTTCCTTACTTACCAGGCATCATAACAGTTCCTCCCACAAAGCCAAGGTATACTTTTCCATCCCTGCCTTGGGTTTTGGCCAAATGGATGTTAACCAACACACAGACGGAAGCTTAGAATGCACTTGTGTGGGTGAGCTTGTCCTCTTGAGCTACTGTCATGGCTATTAGAACTTGGCCTAGTAGCCCACTGTTCCCTGAAAAATGATATGTGGATTTGAAGCTCACCTTCAAATCTGCAATTGAAGCAGAACAACTCCAGCTGACACATAGTCCTTCAGGCTCAGTTTCAACATCTCCAGCTGACCTGCCAGCACCATAAATGCTTCATTGCCTCTTGTTACTGAGTTTGGGAGTGGTTTATTCTGCAGTAACAATTTACTGATACATGGAGCTATTTCATCTCATTTAGACCAAACCAAAATCTATACTGTTATCTATGGCAATTATCCCAAAATTGAAAAGAAAAAATAATAAACTTCTTTAAGAAGCATAATGCTGTAGAATCTAGCAGGCCTACGTTAAAACAAAGGCCCAGCTCTGCCACATAGCACATGTGCAGACAAAGAGATGTTGTTTTATCATTTGAAATATGTATCCTAGCTACATTATGGTGCTATTTCGTAATTTAATAAGATAACAGACAAGACACTCAGTACATAATTATAAAGTTAACATTTATTTAGGTTTACTATGTACCAGTCACTATGCTCAAAACAATACCATGGAAAAATACTTTCATTGTAATTATTTTTTCCGGAGGTAGGTTTCTACTATAGGTTGCATGCACTTGCCAGAAAGACAGAGGGAGACAGAAAGAGAAATCACCCTCCATGGGTGTGGCCACACCACAATCCTTTCTCCTCTTGGGATCTTGGGCACATACACACGTGCCCAGTGTGAGTGTAAGTCTCCGGGTCTAGGACTTGAACCACTGCCAACTATATGGGAGTCCAGCAACAAAACCATTATGCCATCTGCTGGTCCTGACTTACATATAGTTCTTGCATAAACATTTTACTTTAGTCCCTGCTCCATATGAGGAACCAAGGTTTAGTGAGTTTAAACAATTGCCCCAAAGATAAACAATTGGAAAATGGCAGAGCTGGGGCTCAACTCCCTCAAGTCTCAATTCAGAACTTATCATCTTAATTCTTGTATTTTGTATCATTACCCCATTTCTGGTTTTTTTTTTTTTTTTTTTTTTTGAGAGGTTTTTGCTATAGAGTGCATGCGCTCGCCAGACAGAGAGAGACATAGAGACAAAAAGCGAGAAATCACCCCCCAGAGGGGATGGTCACACCACAATCCCTTCTCCATTCTCCTCTCAGGATCTTGGGCACACACGCACACGCACCCAGTGTGAGTTTTAAGCCACCGGGTCTGGGATGTGAACCACGGTCGACTACGTGGGAGTCCAGCGACATAGCCATTACGCAACTGCTGGTTCCAGCTCCATTTCTGTTTTTATATTCCATTATTTCAGGATTAAAAAAAATCATTATCTGTATCTACCAAGCTAAATGCACCAACTAAATGTTTACTTGAAAGCAGAGAGCTAGGTTGTTTTTTGTTGTTGTTTTTTTTAAAGATTTGATAGCACCCAAGTATGCCTTCAAACCTCTAATGTCCTGATAAATGTTTAAAAATTCACCTCTGGCTGTAGTTTAAATAATCATTTATTCCCCAAGGAGTCATACATTAGAATTTGATCCCTAGTGACATCAGAAGGTGGCAAGACATTTAAAAAAGGAAGACCACTTTCAGCATTGGTGGGCACCATTCTATCATCTGGAAGAATGAGAGGGACAAACAGAGGAAGTGAAAAAGTCAGTTTCTTCTTCCTCTGCAACGCCTGCAGACCTGCCTGTTTCTCTTGCCCGTCAGATGCCAGATTCATACTCTAGGACTGGATAGCCACCAGAATCATGAGACAAGTAAATCTCTATTATAAATCACCCAACCTCAGGTATTTCTATGTACCAACACAATAATGGACTGACACACCTCCCCACCTCCAAGTATTTGTAGCAGTTGCAGATTTCTGTGGTATAAATATCACCAGGGCTGATTTCATACTGCCAACCTAAGGGACCCTGATAATGAACTGGGGAGAAATGTACTGACTGCATGCACATCCGGGAGTCAACGAACAACCCATTGGCTCAGACCCATTATGTAATGGACTATTCACAGCCAGGAAGAGACCAAAGGATGAATGTAGACAATCCAACTTACTTTCAGATACCAGTCGGGAATTAACCTACAAAGTTACAAATTTGCAGATAAAATGCCTTCTCAGTCCAGACAATTAATATGAATAGAATATGAAGTAAAAGTTGAAGAGAATAGAAGGAGTGTGACCAGTGATCAAAGAGGCAGTACAGACAACTGCAAAAAAAGAAAGCCATTTGAAGTCAATTTTATATTTTAACATGTGGTGACTGAGCAATCGTAGACATGTATATGCTCACACATAACTAAACATCTATAGACTGGATGACCCTGTGAGCCACTAGTTTTCTGTGACTCAAAACTTGAAAGATACACTTTGTGTTTGAGGACTGTCCGTAAAATAATTACTCAGGAATCTTCAAAATAAATCCTGCTTATGTAGTCTATATCATGTCCTGTGAAACAATGTTATCCTCATTGTAACAGAAACAACCTCTTAAATGACAAAATTCTATTGACATCTTCATTCCCCATTATCCTTAATTAACCCAATACAGCTAGCCAAAGTGTCTGCTTTGTATTTCAAGCTGCATTTTTGGGGTAGATTCTATATTCCTTATGAACACAAAGGTGCCCTGCATGAAAATGTTAATCTCCAAAGCAGTATTAGTTACTAAGCTACCAACTCTATTTCCATGGTTTTCAAAAATACCTCAGACAAAGATTTGGAATAAAGATCTCCAAAATCTGGGATCAATCAAGAAATCACTCCCTAAAAATCTTGTTAGCTCCATTAAGTGTTTCCATCTAAGAAATGAGTTTTACTTTAGAACAATTCCAAATCCTCTGAATTAATTTTCCATTTTCCTTTCCCCTGTTCCAGCACTTCTTTTCATATATGCCTCTGTTTTTTCCAGCCTGGCAGATGTTTAAATATTTTAATGAGTAAATTCAAGTTAAGTTAATTCAGAAGGATAGGATTATACAATCTATTCTGGCCAATAAATTATCACTTTAAATTAAATCAGCCAGCAACCAGAGTCCATATTCCTATTCAAAAAAAATCAACAAAATACACCAGAGACTATCTAAACATTCCATAATTTTTTGGAACATGTTGTTGCTGGTCTTCATAATCTACATAAGTGAAGGAGGTTTGCCAAGGAATATAACTTTGAATGGTCAGCTGTCCAAATCATATCAAAGTCCATCTAAAGGAAAATGCTATTTGTAGCAATACAACCTTAAGCATATATGGGACGCCAATTCTTCAGTATCAAGGGCTTCCACATTGTGTTCTAGAGTGCTACAGTAGGGTTTTACTGAGCAGGCAAAACTGGCAGATTTCAGAACCTATCATTCACACCTAAATCAAGGAGCTTTGGTTTTAAATATTGGGGTTCTGCCAAATACTTCATTTGAAGAGAAAGGGAGGATTCTGAGGTTTAAAAAATATAAAAGCTAGAGCTGTAATGATGCTTAGATTTTATACTTTAGTCAATCCTGAGAACACTGAAATTTTAATGATTAAATCAGGACATCAGTGATCTTCATTATTGTTATTAAGGAGCATGCTGAGAAACTACACTGTGAAACTCCAATACTATGGCTGCAAGTATTTATTGAGGTCTCTATTTCATACCTAGCTGTCTCTCCCATGTAGCAAGAATTAAGCAATAAGCTAGGCTTTGAGTTATTTTAAAGAGTATTATCTTGTCATAATGTCTTTTTACTTCTCACTCTTAAAAACTTGAAGCCAAATGCAAGTCTATGAGATAACTCCTATGAACAACTTTATCACTTAAAAGTCTGCTTTGCGTTTTTTCTTCATTTACTAATTTATATCTTCACTGTTATAGTTTTATTCTTTTACTACTATGTTATATTATTTAAGGCATACAATTAACTATGTGCAACAGAGATCTAATTAGCTAGGTAGAAACACATTTCTCCATGAAAGGGCTCTGCTCCATAAAGTTGTTCAGGACTCAGGCAGCTTCTGTCTTATTTTTGCTTCAAATCTGCAGTCAGGTCCTCATTTGCATGGTCTGTGATGGTGTGCCCACCAGTCCACATCCCAAGTGGCAAGATGAAGGCAGGGCTGGAAAAGTTACACAGCCTTTCTCCTAAGGACACCCCCAGAAAATTGCACACATCAATTCCGCTCATGCACCATTAGATATACACAGTCTCTTTAACTGTGCCTGCAACTGTGAGTTCTTTAAACATAAAGAAAGCAGAGAATAGATATTAGAAGAAGGAAAATGCATTCATCCTGTTCATATGATAGCCTAACTCATTGGTTCTTAAACACTAGCATGCAGCAGACTCAGTAGCAGTGTCTTACTGGAAACAAATCTCTAGGCAACCACCACTGATTTTTGGAACTAAAACTTCAAGGAAAGAGGTCTGGTAAACCATAAATTTAACAATAATTTCACATTGTTTTGCTCATCATTGGTAAATTTGAGAAACCTGAAATTCTCTTCCTTGTTTTTGATAATATATTTTTTGAATATACGTACATATAAACACACACATATATTAAGCAGTTCAGTTATCCCTTTAAATCATGTTAAAAGGATAAAGTTAACAGGATAGACAATATTACCTCCAGGCTTGTCCTCAACATCTAACACAAGTTCTCCTTCGTCTATAGATACATCTGTCAATCAATCTTTCTCTTTTTAATGTATGCCTACCATTTCTTTTCAAATTAGGGGTTTTCATCACACAGTCCAATGTGAGTTTTTCTCTGTATCCCTAAACACAGCCCCATCAGAACTTCAATATCTTTAACACTATGTAGTGCCATGGGAAAATAGCCACAAATGATTACATTGCAAAATGACAATTACTGCATTCATTGGCTAAAATTGCTCAAGAGAATAAATGAAATAGTAACATCAGAGAAGTCTCAAAATGAGTATTAATAGGAAATCTGGTGAGAGGAAAGGAATCAAGGGCAAAAATAGAGAAGTCAGACATTTAAGAGACAAAAATGGAGGATTGTCTGTTGATGGTAACATGTATGATATCTTCAACTGGACTGGTGTGAAGTGTATTCATGTTGGGTAAATTAATTTTACAAGTTGTAGTGACAGTGATATTGAATGTATAAAATGAAAATAATAATAAAAATAGGAAATCTGGTTAGGAGAAATGGAAAGGAGATAAAAGAAAAAAAGAAGCATGGGTTGCGTAGACAGAAGAGTCACACGAGGCCAAAGGTGTGCAAAGGCTTTTTGTAGCACGTGAGATTACATCAAAACTGGTCAGGAATCTATGGGGACATATTCCTGATTCCTTTTAGTACTCACATTCTGGCCATCAAAAGTAACTCATAGACTGACATCTTTCTTGAAATCCTCCTCAGCTCCCCATGATACTGATGTGTCATCATCAACAGTAACAGATATGAACAGAGTTCTTAAGCCACACATTGCAGAGAAACAAAGGTTCTTGTATTCAGGCTTTCTCCTGAAGTTCCTGAATCCTGTGGGTTATACACAATGGATATCAGGCTCTGAATAAACCATGCTCCCTCCCAGTGCTCCATTACAAGTCCTCGATTTGCTCCAATAAGTTTCTATTTATTCACACTGATTGTCTGTTTAATACTCTCCAGCATTCTTAAGCATGTTTACTTCCAGTTGAAAATTATTCCTTATTCCTTACTTTACAAATGAGAAATTAAATATTAAAAAATTATTAAATGCCACATTTTTAGGCTCACACATTTCAGAAACCAACTATTGATGCTTCTTCCTTCAGCTAAAAAGTATATGCCATGTATGATATCTTCAACTGGACTGGTGTGAAGTGTATTCATGTTGGGTAAATTAATTTTACAAGTTGTAGTGACAGTGATATTGAATGTATAAAATGAAAATAATAATAAAAATAGGAAATCTGGTTAGGAGAAATGGAAAGGAGATAAAAGAAAAAAAGAAGCATGGGTTGCGTAGACAGAAGAGTCACACGAGGCCAAAGGTGTGCAAAGGCTTTTTGTAGCACGTGAGATTACATCAAAACTGGTCAGGAATCTATGGGGACATATTCCTGATTCCTTTTAGTACTCACATTCTGGCCATCAAAAGTAACTCATAGACTGACATCTTTCTTGAAATCCTCCTCAGCTCCCCATGATACTGATGTGTCATCATCAACAGTAACAGATATGAACAGAGTTCTTAAGCCACACATTGCAGAGAAACAAAGGTTCTTGTATTCAGGCTTTCTCCTGAAGTTCCTGAATCCTGTGGGTTATACACAATGGATATCAGGCTCTGAATAAACCATGCTCCCTCCCAGTGCTCCATTACAAGTCCTCGATTTGCTCCAATAAGTTTCTATTTATTCACACTGATTGTCTGTTTAATACTCTCCAGCATTCTTAAGCATGTTTACTTCCAGTTGAAAATTATTCCTTATTCCTTACTTTACAAATGAGAAATTAAATATTAAAAAATTATTAAATGCCACATTTTTAGGCTCACACATTTCAGAAACCAACTATTGATGCTTCTTCCTTCAGCTAAAAAGTATATGCACTCTCAAACCATACTTATCAGGAGGTAAACAGTGTGGGCTGATAGACATGGCAAGTATGGGGCTAACATAAATATCTGTTGCTTTGTTTTATAAAAATGTAAGAGCTCTTGATATTAAACAAAAACATTAGAAGGAATTTTACAAACTAGAGACAAAAGATTCAAAAAAATATATAGCTGAGGAAGAGAAGATCCACCATCATATGGGCATGGGCTGATCTGTAGGATCAGAATATGTCCAAGCTGAGTGCTGACCGTGCGACTACATCCACATATGAAACACAGCAATCAGGACAGCTGGTGCTTTTCTCATCATCCTACTGTGTCCTAAGAAATGAGTTATTTCACCAAAAAACCAAGTGGCAGCTGTTCTCAGCAGTCTTCTACTACAACTAGGGCAGCCAAGGGAGATGCTGACTCAGTGACCAACTGAGCAACAACTGGAAAGCGAAGTATGGAATCATTGGATCTCGGAAAGATTGAAGCACTGACACTGAGCTTGGAATCCATCCAAAAGTTTACATTCCATCAATTCTGGGGCTGTGGGATATGTGCTTTTTGAGCTATTGCAGCTTATGGTTCCTTTTGTTAGTGACGTTTAGATCAAAATCTACCTTCTCTATAATTCTATTACCCTTGTCCTGGCTCGAGATGTCATTTTTTTCTTGCTTGCTGCCATGGGCTTCTAATCACCTCTCCTTGCTTTTTTTCTCTACTCTAGGGTGCTCCAAAGTGGGGCACCCATGCCCTGGAGCCAATGAGGTCACCCCCAAGAACATTAGAAAACATAATGAATCTTCTACTTATATTTAACTTCCATAATACAATGATTATAAAATAATTTTGCTTCTTTATAACAGGTGATATAGTACTTTGCGCATAAAGTTGCTAGGAGGATTAATGTAGAACATACCTAGAAAATGAGTTCTAATAAAAATTAACTATAATTTCTAATATATAACTCAATCCAATATCATTCCTTGACAGCATGTCAGCTATCTCCTCTGCTATAGCGATTATCCTGAGGGCAAGGAGGACATTTGCACAATGAAGAGGAACTGACAGTTATGGTTCTTTCAGCATATTACCTTCAGGAGAAGAACTTACAGTAGGGTTTCAGCACCAGATGACATAATGGTTACGTTGCTGCACTCTCACCCAGCCACAGTTCGAGTTCAGGACCCGGTGGCTTAAAACTCACACTAACTGCGTGTGCGTGTATGCACCCAAAAATCTTGAGAGGAGAATGGAGGAGAAAGGATTGTGGCATGGCTATCTCCCTGGGAGATGATTTCTTGATTTTTGTCTCCCTGTCTGCCTCTATCTCTCCAGCAAGCACACACATCCTAAAGTGAAAATCCCTCTTAAAAAAAAAGAAAAAGTAGGGCTTTGATTATTCTATTTTAATTAAGCCAGTAATCCTAGAATAGTGATAAAACAATTTGTGTATCAAAAAATGCATAAAACAGTAAATAAAAAGTAATGCAAAGATGTTAAACCAGAGGGGCTGGCAGGTGGTGTGGTGGTTAAAGGGCACTGGACCCCCACATGGTTGACCACGGTTCTAGTCGTGGACCTGGCAGCTTGCTTTTGCTTTCTCTCTCTCTTTCTGTCTCTCTCTCTATCCCTCTCTGATCAAATTAAAATAAACAAATAAAGTTAAATAAAATAATTTAAAAATAAAAATAAATAAAAGTTAAGCCAGCAAAACAGAAAGATTGCTGTATGCAATCAGCCACACTTTAAGTTAGAAACATGATAAACTCATCAAATCCAATGTGCTTATGTAATTTCCTCCAATTATTTAAATTAATGCAGGCAATTATTAAAATTCTTACCTACACATTGCAAGCCTCAAGAAAACACTTTGCTCACTTATTAAAAATTTTCACAAATGATATCAGCAGGCATAGAACCAATTTATCAAGAATTAAAAATCTAACAACTTCCAATTACTTTGTAACAATTGCCTGGTATCAGAGAGGGAAATTTTCTAAGTGTTCAACAAAACTCCATATAACTGAAGGATAATATTTAAAAGTGTGTTAATATTCTGAAAATAGAATAAACCCTACAACTCTGGAATCTAGGACATGGAAGCAACAAAACAAACTAATCTTTGACCTGCACTTGTGTAGCTTCAACACAAAGGGTAAACTACGGGTACTTTTCTTTTCATACACACATTGTTCTCACTGTAAGTATATGTAAATTGTATATAGTAAAATTTTATTACCATTTTAGTGCTATATTAGGAAAAGTACTGCTAATAAACTAGTATTTAAATTATTAAGAATCGAATCTTATATTTATTTCATTTTTCTTCTGTGTAATTTAATATACATAATTTGGTACTATAGGACTAGCTATAATTTATACACAGCATATGATGAGTTCACAAGCAATCAAAAAAGCTGGGAAAATAAACACTGCTCTAGACTTTTAATTCTCACAGCTGCTAAAGTTATTCTGTTAATACATACTTAAATCATGCCTTGTGCTTCTTTAAAAATCTGTTAATGGCTCCCTATGGCCTAATGAACAAAACACAAAATCCCTAACAAAATATATGAGTGACCAGGTCAAACATTTTTAGCCTAATATCTATGAGGTCTTTCCCATTCCCTCAGACATGATTAATTCCCCATATTTCCATAGCACTTGACCTGTAAACTCCAATATAATACTCATTGTACTTGGTCAGAATTATTAGCAGTTTCTGTGGAATAGTGAATAGAGCACTGGACAGAGCCAGGAAACCTCTGGTTGCATCCAGCTGTACTGTTCATAAGGACAGAATCCTGATTTGTCACTTCATCTGATCTTCAGTTCTTCTTTAAAATTGTTCTAGTTGCATTGTGTCCAGCAGTGACTCACTACATACCAATTCAATCAATATACCAATGAGTAAATGATTTCCTCCAAGAAGTGGACTTACATGTGGAATGACTGAAAGTATAAATGATGTTCGTATTTATATAGACCTCTCAGGAACTCAAGGTTTCTGACTAATGAAATATATATAAATAGAAGTACTATATATTGGGGAGAAAATTAACTTTTAAGAGATGTAATAAAATGCACAGAACCATAATTGCATTTATTTTGATTATCAATATCTCCAAGATACCTTCAAATTTTCTTACTGCTCAACAATTACAGCATTTGATTTTTTTCCTATTTCTATACTTCTTTAGTATTAACATAAGTTTTGTTTGATTTTTTTTAAAAAAATCATTACTTATCACCATTTACTCAAATAAAGCAGAGTTTGAATATTAAACAGCTCTAGAAGTAGCATTTAGAGTAGAACTTCTATTTACACTCTCCAGCATATAGTAGAAATCACTATGGGTAAAGTTTATCTTACACCCATCCTAGGAAATTTAGTTATCCATGCAATTAAAATAAGTCCTTTTTTTTCTTTTTTTTTTTTTTTTAAGTATGCAAACACGAGGTCTGATGAGTGGAGTAAGGATTGGAGAATCAGTTCAGCTGTTCCTATCAGTGGAACACAAAAGTCTCACCTGTAGACCAGGTTACTAGACGAAGTTTTGAGGCTTCTGACAACCAAGGAAAGTAATTTAAATGAATAGTTTGAGATAAATAGATGTGGTTTCTCTTTACATTGTCCATACTCAGAGCAGAAAATGATTTTTTTTGACAGGTTTATTTTACATAAATTCTCACAGATATTCAAGTAGAGGGGGGGGGCAGGTCAAGGCAAAAGCAGTAATTCAGTCCCTTTAGAATACTCAATAGTTTTAATAGCTATGAATCTGTCAGGAATCTATAAAAATCCTCTTGCTGAAAACCTTAATAATGAAATTATGCACTATAAAATTCTTCCATGTTTTTCTCTTTTTATTGGAGAGGTTTTTGCTATAGGATAGGGTGCATGCACTCACTAGAAAGACAGAGAGACAGAAAGCGAGAAATCTCCCTCAGGGGTTGGGGGTGGCCCCGCTGCAATCAATTCTCCTCTCAGGATCTTAGGTATGCACACACAAGCACTCGGCATGAGTTTAAGCAACCGGGTCCAGGACTCGAACCGTGGTTAACTACATGGAAGTCCAGGCACATAGCCATTACACCAACTGCTGGTCCAATTCTTTTTGTTTCTAAAAATGCTGTTAAGACAGTGAAGACATTACCATATAACTTTACTAGCATGCTTCAGATCAGAGAGCATTCACATTTAGTTATCCATCCAGCAGAATAAAGGCAAGTCCTGAAGCTCATGAATGTGGAGAAATGGAGAAAACGTGTGAGAAAAGACAGCATACAGTGAATCCCTAAGACCATTTACAGACTCTCAACTTTCTTTCCACTTAATGGAAAGAATAATATATGACCATAGATTGAAGACACCCTATGACAACATTACAATAGCTTTAAAAGTCACAGTACTAATCTGGATTTAAAAATTTTTTAAACATTTCAAATGTGCTTAAATTTTTTTCATTTAGAATAAAATGAATTTAAGCCTGCATGTTAACCAAATTTGTAAAAGTGCAAGTTTTTTAATTGAAAAAATATTTCAAAGATATGCTCTGACTACTACCCTCCTTCTATTAAAAAATAATAAATTGTTCTTAAAATATAGAGAGATTTCAATATAAAGGTGGATCTATAGTTAAATTCATTCTGAAGCTTATTAACTCATTTTCTGTGCCCCAAGTGTTAATCATCTGATAAATCAATCAAAACAAGTTTGGTATGTGGGGTGGGGAGAAATGTCAATTAGGCCACTCTTTAGTATATCCCATGTCAAAATAACTTTTGAAACTGAAAATCTTGTTCTTCAGAGGATTTATTTCTAAAGTATGACCCATAGATATGCTCAAAATTATACAAAATCTTAGGGAATCAGACTCCCTATGTTTTAGTGATCTATACTAAAATACTTACTAGTGAATAGCATACAGTTCAGGAGTACCTTCAAAGTTGGAAGGAGATATAAAATAAGATTGGTCCTGGGTTAAGAAATATGTGAATGGGGCTACCGGTAATATTGTGGGTGCATTACACTATTTTCTTTCAACTTGAAATGTTGTAATAGTTTTTAAATCTATGAAGATATTAAATACAGCATTGCTTGAAGAAAAACTAATGAAATCAAGCCAGATAACTATCAATGTAATCGAGACCTTGTTAAATAAAGATATTACAAACTCATACCAAAATACAGTACACAACTCTTTACTTGTGCTGATAGGACTACCTGGTTAAAAAAAAAAAAAAAAAAAAAAAAAAAAAACACAAGGGGCATAAGTAAGAGTATTACATTTTTCTTTGCAGAAAAGAAAAGATAGAATGGTGAGGAGTACCCATATCAATACAGAAATGCATGAGTAGACATTAGGTTTTGCTTTGTTTTGTTTTGATATTAGTTTTCTAATGTTGCTGCAACAAGCTACCTCTAACTCAGAGGCTTAAAACATTTGTGTTTACTTTCATAATTCTGGAGGTTGGAAATTCAAAATTGTTCTTAACTTGGTTAAAATCAAAATACCGGCTGCATTACTTGCCTTCTGGAGGTTCTAGGGGAGGATCCATTGCCTTGCTCATACCTGCATACTTCAGATTGCAGCTCCGTCCTCCATCTTTGACTCTCTCTCTGATGCCCTCTCTCCCTTTAATAAGGTGATTATATTGGGCCCAGCTGGCTCATCAGGACCATCTATCCATTTTTAAATCCATAAGCATATTTGTAAAGTCTTTTACCATGTGAGGTATAATAATATTTGTTAGGAGGTTCAAGGATTAGGGTGTGAACCTATTTGGGGACACTATTCTGCCTATTACAAGTACATAAACAATTATCTTTCTAGAGATATATAAAGATTGGTAAGGTTGGATTAATCTGGGAAGGTAGACTAAAGAACCAGTGGTTTGAGATAGAAGTTTTTCTTTTTGAGAGAGATTTTTGCTATAGGGCACATGAACTCAATGGAGAGAAAGAGAGATAGAAGAGACAGAAATCGAGAAACCACCCCTCAAGTGAGATGGCCACATTACAATCCATTCTCCCCCATTCTCCTCTCAGAATTTTGAGCAAGCAAGCACACCTGCCCAGCGTGAGTTTCAAGCCTCCAAGTCTGGAACTCAAAGTGTGGTCGCCCACGTGGGAGTCCAGCTACATAACTGCTATGCCACCTCCTGGCCATGGAAAGGAAATTTTCTACTTATTGTAAATCATTTTACAAATTGAATTTTTCCCATTGTATGCATTATGTTTAGAATGTCACCAGACTGGCTGATCAGTTAGACAATATTTAGGAAGCTATCATTAAACCTGCCAAAGATATTCAAGAATATACATAGACACAGAAGGAGAAAAAGAGATCTGTTGGAAGTTAAAATTAATTTTAATTATTCCTTAAATTCCAATTTTTTTTTTTTGGAGAGATTTTTGCTATAGGGCACATGTACTCACCAGAAAGACAGAGAGAGACAGAGAGACAGAAAGTGAGAAATCACCCCCCAGGGGGATGGCCATGCCACAATCCCATCTCCTCCCTTCTCTTGGGATCTTGGGCATGCACGCACATGTGCCCAGTGTGAGTTTAAGCCACAGGGTCTGGGGTTCAAACCACATCAACTACATGGGAGTCTAGCGACACAGCTATTATGCCAACTGCTGGTACCTAAATTCCAAATTTTTAAAGCTTTTGTCACCATTAATTTTGAGATGATACAGCCTGCTTTAAGCATGCATGTGCATTTAGAAAATGTAGCCATAAATTTAAAAATAGCCATCATAAGGCTAGGGTATACAGCCTCATTAGATTCCTTCATTCAAATCAGCATATTGTTTCTTGGAAATGTGAAAAGGGAAGAGTAATGATAGGAAGGAGTTTATTATGGTCTGCTGCTGATGTTGTCTCAGGTAAAACAACATCAGCTGGTGCAGTAGTTCGGGGAGCAGACACATGCTCTCATGCGTGGTGAAGAGAACAAAGGAGGTACTGGAAGCTACGCTGCAGCACCAAGATGGCAGCATATGGGAAGCAGGTGGGGTGGCAGAACCGAGCTCTTTAATTGCCCAGAGTTACAGAGAATGGCCAGTACTGGTGGTCAGAGCAGTGGCCAATGGATAGACTTGCACCAAAAGCCTGCATGTGGCTTTGTAGTGTGCACAAGCTCGGTTTACTGAGTCCTAACAGAGAAATGACCGGAAGCCATGGACTTTATCTTTCCTTCCTTTTGTTTTCAGTACCTTAGTTTTTGATAATTAAGGAGTTGCAATAACTGAGTCTCTTTTCCATTGTTTTACTCTCATTTTCCTAGCTATTAAATGTTGCAGTGCAATTGAAACAGCAGTTTTCAAGGTTGCTGTTTCTGTTTTTGATCATGAACATTCTGCACAGCATGCTTCAGGAAGCATAAAGTGAGATGTTCAGATTCTAACTCTATGGTAAATTAATGAGGAAACCAGGAAAGGACAGTAGCTTAGATACCAGATTCACAAATGGATAATGTCACGTCTCTTCGTGGCATTGATAGCTTAGTTGCAGTTCCTCTTGCTAACTTCATTCTTATATCTTATTACAAATATTTCCCTTGTTTTAAAAAAGGATAAAAATTCATTCATGGATTACTGTCAAGTTTGTATTCATAACAATTACGTGTTCCATCCCATATGTGGAGATAAAGAAATCATGTTTACATTTTTTAAAATCACTAACACTTCTGAGGTTGTATAATATGGCATACACATAAATCTAAGTATTCAACTGAAAATATTTTCATAATAAAACAGGGTGTTTCATCCTGTAAAATATTTATCAACAAATTGGCTAGTTCTCAGAGGCACGGAGGTATTAAGTGTTACATTCTTTCCTCACCCTTTATTTCGTGAATTAAGATTTAGAGAGATATTTTTTTCCCCTAAAGAAGAAAATGAAAAACTATACTGTGAGTCCTTACTAGGGGCCAGTACTTTGCTTCCCTATGAATGTTATTTAGACCTTATGAAAACCTTGTGAGGGTGGTGTTATCTTCAATTTATAGAAAAGCAATGTAATCTAGTGGAATTAAGTAATTTGTTCTAGAGTGCTCAGCTGGTGACTTAAATCCAAATTAACAAATTCCAAATCTATATATGCCATGTCCCATGCATAACAATCATTCTCATAGTCTTTCCATATAGTACTAGAAATACATGTACCAGGAATTTTAATTTTGCTCATTTTGCAAGATTAAAACCTGCCCATGCACACACACACACCTCAATACAGTCTTCAAGAACATTCTGCTCTATAATCATTTTAGAATTTGTCACCTTTAAAGTTTTTCATTAGTAACATAAATGGAAAAACAATGTCAATTACTCAATTCTGCTATCACTTGGATCAGTTGTAATTAAAACAACCATTATATCTAAAATACGCATTATGGTACATTAAGATCTAAATATTATACACAGAGACTGAAATCGCATGTCTGGTGGCTAAGGTTGCAAAGTTCAGTAACCTAGTTTATTCTCTACAGGGTGTTTTGGTTTAAAGGGCAGGAATCGCTGGCTCCCATGAGGATGAACATGCTGTTAATGAAGTCCCTCTTATCTCAGTAGAGGCTATGTGAGCTTACACTTCCTACACGTGTGGGAGACTGTCAGCCAACTAAGAACTACACATACCGTGCCACTTCCCTTAAGGGAGCGAATATAAGATACTTCACAGCACACTAAAAGAAGAAAGAAGTTTCAATTAACACTTCATTGCTATTTCTATTTTGTTTCACTTATAAGCTTTTACTGCTGGTAAATGATTAGCTTTTCCTATTGGTTTCTTATAGCTTTTGAGACAACTTGCACTCAAAGCCTGCTGAGAGAGGCAGGCTGGGAAAACCACAGGCATTTCCCACAACCCATACGCCCAGAGTGCAGTGAATTTTATAACTGAGATCTGAGCAGTAGGGCCTAATGTGTCTGCTGGCAAACAGTATTCAGCATTCTACCCTTTCTCATCCTTTTCCTCCTGGCCCCAGCCACACTGTGGATTCCAAAAGTGTCTCATAACACCATTCAATTCTAAATCCATCTTCATAAATCTTTTTCATAGTTTCATCTACTTTCATCAGCAATTTGTGATTGCCCCTTCAAAACCCTTTGACAAATTTTTTCTCATAGCTGTCCTTGCACACAATTTCCACTGACAATAAGATGAAGGCTATTGAACCTCTGAATACCAGCCCTTCTATCAAGTTCTTGTGTCATTATGGTTATAAACTCATCTCCCCAGCTCCCATTCTCTGTAGGGAGGCAAAGGAAGCTAAGATTTCCAAGTGGTATTTATGAGATGTATGTGAAAGTAATATGCATGCTATTATTTGAAGTGGGATTTCCATGAAACTATGCTTTGCTTTACACTTGGAAGAGGCAGTAGTCAATCACACTGACAGTTTGTGAATAACATTAGGTAGAGCAGAGTAAGAATCCAGGAAAATGCACCTTGCAAGCATTGCCTACACATTAAGTAGGGGCTAGTTAGCACTGATGGCTAACACTTAAGTAGCCTGGAAGGTTCTGAATCAGCCAGGTTGAAAGTATTAAAGGAATGAAGAGGAGAGGGAAATAAAGTAGAAAGAAGTTCCTAATATATCTTTTCATTAGCCCAACCCCAAGGCTCAGTTCTTCTCATCATCAGTATTATTCAATTTCATCATCCAGTTCAGTCCTCACACTGAGAGTCCAGAATCAGAGTTGGCTTTTGTTTTGCTTTAAATTTTATTTGAGATGTCCCCTTGCTTTTCCTCTTCATCCTAACTTGATCTTCACATTACCTTAGTTTATGAAGATTTATGATACTTTAGCCTTAGGAGTATAAGTAATGATAATAAATGTTAATATTAACCTTTTGGTCCAAATAGCTTTCTTATTAATTTGAATTTTACAACAACCCAATTGGATTTTTAGTCATTGATAATTTTATAATTGAACTATGACTTTTAGAAGGGTAGGTGTCTAGACTAAATGTACTCAGCTACTAAGGATGGAGCCAATTTGAGTCCAAGTTCTTTATCTCAAAGCTCTCTGCTGTGTCCAGCAGGTCAGACAAGTTCTCCTTGATAGGTGATGGCAACCCAGTCAGGGAGATTCTCATTGGCCATAGAATTAGTTTAGTTACAGAAAGTAAATCTCTATTCAAAATATGTATATTCAATAGTTCCTAAGTATGGTGTTTTATAATATGTTAACATCCTTAACTGATGTTTATGTTTTAATTCTGCTCAAAGTATTTAAATGACATGCTTAAAAATCAGAAAGCTAAGTTTAACTCTACCCGTAGTACCTACAACAGTCAGCTAAATTTGTTCTGAAGACCTTTAACTTCCCTAAAGTATATGTATAGCAGAACAGCTTAACTTCTTCAAAAAACTTAGAGCTTTCCTACTTGGATTTGGTTACTGAGACATCAAGAAAACTTCATGTAAAAGCTAAGGAAAAAAAAATTATTTGAAACTTAATTGTGGAAATTTTATAAAATTTTAATGGTTCAAAACCAACATTTTTTAAGAGGGATTTTTGCTATAGGGCTAGTGCTCTTGCCAGAAAGACAGAGAGACAGAAAGCAAGAATCTCTCTCTCTCTCTCTCTCTCTCACACACACACACACACACACACACACACACACACCAGGGAGGATGGCCATGCCTCAATCCCTTCTCCTCTATTCTCCTCTCAGGATCTTGGGCATGCACATGCTTGCGTCCAGAGTGAGTTTAAATTGCCAGGTCCAGGACTCCAACCATGGTCAACTACATGGGAGTCCACTGAAGTAACCATTATGCCATCTGTTGGTCCCAAAACTAACATTTTTAAAAAGTATCCTTTAAAATAAAACAAGGGCTTATGATACTTGGTGTGATTAAGGAAATGAAACAAACATTTGTTGAACACATATTATATAGACACTCATAAAATTAGTGAAATATTCACAACACACAGCCATAATAAACAGAGTTGTCCTAATTACAAAGGATTTAAGAACATCCCCATGACCTTATAAATTCTTAACAAAAATTCTCTGATACAAGGGTCTAACATTATTTTACTGACTTCAACTATGCCAACACTGTTTTCTCAAGTATTATATTGTATACACTACAAAGTAGTAGATGGTCTATCTTTAGTGGTCCTCTTCTTCTTCTAATAGGTTACTGATAGATGACTACCATCACCACCTCTCCACCCTCCCTGTTCTCTCCTGAGAATTAAAGGCATCACCAGCATAGTGACTTTTTTCAGTTGAATATACAATAAGTTACAGTTCCAATAAAATTGATCTTCCTTGTACTTTAGTCCATTAAAACTTTCTCAAGCCAGATGACAGTTGACTGGTAGATAGTTCATGTATCAAAACAGTCTAAGTGGACAATTTATTTTCTCTAAAGTGGGTTATAACAAGAAATACGCCTAAAGAAGGGACAAAGCCAGTTCAGCCTCTCCTTCACAAAAGGAAGTATGATGAATACAAAAGTAATGGAAGCAAAACCTAGGTCAGTGGTTTTTCCCAGCCTGTCATTTTCCAAAGGCATTACTGGGTCATAGTCACCTTGGAAGTTGAGTGACTTTTCTATTTTTCTGTCTCCTCAAGAGGGGCAAGATGGAATCACACATATTTGAGTTTGAATCCTGGCTTCAGTTCTTGCTAGCCATGTGTTTGAGATAGGCACTAACCCTCTCTCTCACCCTGTCTGTCTCTCTTTCTCTCTCTCTCTCTCTCTGAAACCCTTTTTAGCTTTCGTCTGTAGAATGATAAGACTACCCACCTTGGGGTGACAGTTAAATCACATATGTGAAGCTCCTAGTATAATACCTTACTCATGGAAGATGTTTAGAAAATGTCTACTCTTTATGTCTGAGTTTAAAATAAATATTCTGGCCACTTACTTACAAAATGTGACATATACCTGGTCAACACATTACAGGACATTTATTTTAAATGATTAGTTTAAGAGTTCATAATAATGTTCCCCCACCACCACTGACCAAAATGATGAAGTTAGATTGCAGAAGTAGGAAGTGAAAAGTCAGTGGTCTGCGAGAGAAAACAAAACAGGATTGTGACCAGAGAAGTGATGTGATGAATAATATCAGCAATCAAAATGATTTAGGCAGTTACAGAATCAATAAAGGAAGAGTGTCCTGCCTGAACAAATATCCTCTAACTGAAAAATATTTGTGTGTTTGCAGATCATATTAAGCTACCATGGATTTCAAAATTCATTAGATAATTGGCTCTGTGACCTTAAAAACAGTAATCATTCAAATTTTGTTATTTAATGTGAGATGTCATATATGAATTATAATAAGAAAATCAATTTTTATGATGATAATATAACTAAAAATGTCACAGGAGATGTCTGTGCCCTTTACACAGACACAGAAAGAGTATTTAATTTAATTATTAGTCCACGTACATCAGCATGGATATAGCAAATGAAACATTATGTAGGATGTTCCATATATATATGCCATGCCTCAGAACATATGTTCTGCAGTTTTCTGGCCTCCCATAAAGGAAATAAGTGAATAAAAGCCTATAATTTTTTCTAGGTCAGTACTGCATCTTGGGAAAGTGGTGTGGGGGGGAGGGGGGAGTTGTTCTTACCTGATAACTACCCAACATTTTCCTAGTGCCTGTGGATACTGAGGGGCCAGGACCTAGAAAATATATTTCTGTTCATGAGAAGAGACATGAAAGAGTAGAACTCCTGAGTACACTGCTCAAACCCAGACAGGGACTTCAGCTGCCTTTCCTTGATGTTATGGGTCACACCGATACCCATAGAACACTTGCAAACAAAACATCAGGAAACCCTATGTGACACATCTAACCACAGACAGATTTTAGGAGTTAGAACAATGTATTAAAAAGTGGTGACCGGGGACCAGCAGGTAGTGTGGTGGTTAAGGCACTGGACACTCCCACATGGCCGACCATGATTCTAGTCCCAGACCTGGTGGCTTGCTTTCCCACTTACCCTCTCTCTCTTTCTCTCTCTCTCTGGTCAAATTAAAAAATAAATGAATAAATAAAATTTTTTAAAAATATTGGTAACCTTTCTAGTTGTAAGCAACTTTCTTCTTCATAACCTAAGAGTAGATTAGGTGAACTTCTCTGGGGTACCTTTAGAGACACCCAGGTCAAAAGAAGGTAAGTTAAGTCTTTAGTCTAAAATGTAGGCCTCTGTATAGACTCTAAAAAATATGCTGTGATTACCTCTACAGCAGAGAGTACACTACTGCCAGAAACATCAGCCAAGGCAGTGGTGCCAGAGCCTGGTTTAAGCTTCAGTTACCTCATTCACCAACCCTTCTCAAAGTTTCACCTTGGCAAATTTGGGTAAGCCAAGTTGGCATCAAGAGTTACCTTTAGGCAAATCTGTGAAGCTCATGAAGTTTGACTGCAAACATCCTCAACACTCTTCATCATCATCTTTTACTTCTATTTTCCATCATCTCCAGCAGAGCTTTAATGAGCCTTTTGATTCTATGTACCCAAGAAAAATCTAACTCTCCTGGGTTTTATTCTGTAGGCAATGAAGTAAATTGATTTAATCAACAACTTGTTTCTAAAGATTTAATAGGTTTTGAGCCCAGTGAAGCACTAGGAATACAATATTGCTAAGACATCATATCTGCCCTAAAGGACTTTAATAGTCTAGTTTGGAGGAGAAGGTAGACATATGAAACAACTGCTGAGCAGCAGTGTACAATAAAACCTTAATGTGAGTCAGGCCCCATGTGCAAAAAGACTTAGAGACGTGAGAAGTCAGTAAGAGATTGCAAAATGGAATAATTTTTGGAGGAGGTGAGAATAAAATTAAACTTTGAAGTATGTGGAGAATAATGTGATATGAGGGAAAAATATTGCAGATGGAAAACAAATCACAGGATTAAAATGGAAACCAATGGTCTTAATGCTATCCTGCTTAGACAAAAATGTGATTTTCACTGAAGTTTCATTTCTTCAGTTCAAATTATTGTGATAACGTTTTAGAGACTAAGTGCCTAGTACAATATTGGGGTGATGAAAGGCCTATTGAAACACCCGATGTTATTCCTGGTTAAGGATCGCCTAACCCTCCAGCGCACATCAACAATCCTTAGCTTGGAAACCAGTATCCACTTTGGAAATACTCATCTGGACCCCACAGAAGGTAACATGTCTCTTCAGAATCAGATATGGAGCTAATCCTATTTGTTTTCTGTTACTTTACTAGAAATGGGTGTTTTCTCTCTTAAAACAAACCAACATACACACAGGCACACACACACATATTTACACACTACATACATGTGAGTTTGTTCCCTGTTTTATCAAAGCTCATATACTTTTCACCTCAAAAATGGTGATGCCGGGACTAGCAGTTAGCATAATGGCTATGTCACTGAACTCCCACGTAGTTGACCGTGGTTCGAGTCCCGGACCTGGTGGCTTAAACTAACACCGGGCGCGTGTGCGTGCATGCCCAAGATCCTGAGAGGAGAATGGAGGAGAAGGGATTGCGGCGTGGCCATCCCCCCTGGGGGTGATTTCTCGCTTTCTGTCTCTCTGTCTCTATCTGTCTGGCAAGCACACACGCCCTAGAGCAAAAACCTCTCCAAAAAAATTAAAAATTAAAAAAAAATAAATGGTGATGCCTTGGTATGTGCTTTCCACATTTACATAACATTAAAACAATGAGTTAAAAAGTAAAAATTTAGTCAAAATATGTTTTGGCATCAGGTGAAGAAAAAAATCATATCCACTTGCTTTTTCTGAATTCAGAACCCATTCAGAGGTTGGTTTATTTTTAAAGCTGAATTTGATCAAACAGGTATGTGTGTGGAAGAAACTTTCCATGTAGAACTATTTGTAAGACCAAAGAACAGTTTTGTTGTAGGAATCTTGGAAAATACAGATTCCAAATCAGTAGGTTTGGGGTAAGACCTAAGAATCTGCATTTTATACAAACTGCAAGGTGATATCGATGCTACTGGTGTATAGGCCATATCTGGAGTAGCAAGGCTATGGAACAGGGAGCATAGTGGTAAATCTTTCAGAGATGTCTTCCCTGCTACCACCTCCCCTTGTATCAAGTAAAATATCTCCATTTAATATACAACTATGTAGAACTGCACCTGCTTAACGATAATAATTTCAGCATAATTTGTTTAAAAGGAACTCAAATTACATTAAAGATTCTATTAATTGGGACCAACAGATGACAGTTTCTGGACACCCATGTCATCAACCACAGTTCAAGTCCTGGACTCAGCAGCTTAAAACTCACCCTAAGTGTGTTTGCATGCATGCCCAAGAATAGAGGTGAAGTGTTTCTCACTTTCTGTCTCTCTGTCACTCTGTCTCTCCAGCAAGTGCACATGCCCTATAGAAAAAAAATCTCTCTCAAAAAAAAGACTATTAGTCTATTTAGTATCTTCCTCTTTGCCCAATCTCCCTAATGGAGAAGCAGAAACAAAAACAGAGAAGAGGCCTTGCTTTGACTATGATCAAAGCACTGCTGACAGCTGTCAGGTCCCACGACTCCTTCCTTCCTGCATGGCAACTGGTGAGCTGATAAGAAAGTGGTGCTGCCTTGTTTGATACCTGCAGGACGGTAAAAACCTGTCCAATGAAAATCACAAGCCAGTATGCTTTCCTTATTCTCTCAAGTCACTACTAAACATGCTTAGTGGCTTCCAGCTTTCCTAAAAAAAGTTTCATTGTTTAAATAATTAACATTTTCATATCTTCTTGGTTGGCATCTATGTGCTATCATTTTGGCTAGACATTTGAACCAAATTCGGAGCGAGGGTCCATTTTTTTTCCTCTGCAGTATATTGCAAAACATTGCCTTTAGTCATATGAGTAACCACTAGCAAAAGGGAAGAAAACCTTTAGCAGGATTTGATACTGGAGTTAAAATGGAATAGACAGATTCCTAAGGATTAAAAGTAATTTTAAAAGTTTATGATTTTCTGCTGAGTGAAGCAAGCCTGGCTATGAAGGAGAGACATTGTATTTCTCCACTTAATATATACCGAGTGTCCGCACTCTATGACTGAAACTGAATGACTAAAGGATTTAGAAACACAATAAATGGTTGTGAATACCAGATATAGTGTGGGAAGAGTGTGGGTGAAGGGGTAGAGTCTGAGGAAGGATATTAAGAAGAAAAATAGGCTTAGTATTAATGGGATGAAACTGGGTATTATCTGTTGAAAATAACTTTATAGTATTATCAACTGGACAGGAGAGAAATGTACACATGTTGGAATATTTACTTTGCAAGCTAAATAACATGATTGAATGTATAAAAGAATGTGAAATAAAATTTTAAGTGCAAAAAAAAGCTTATCTTCTAATTCTTCTTTAATGAAATAATTAGAAGTAAATAATATCACATGACACAGTTGAAAACACTGATTAGAGGGGGGAAATGTCATTGTATAGCCCCTATATGTTGTATAGAGAAAGTTATATTTATTTCAGTAAAAAAGATCATTTCAGTTCAAGTGATTTTATGTCTATACTTTATGTATGACAAGATTTGGTTCAACTAAATAATCACTCTACTGAAATTAATTAGCAGTATGCTGAAGTCTCTGACAGAAGACCCACATTTCCAGTAATATCAGTCATTATGTGACCTAGAAACAGGGTCGATTATATTTTTGAATGATCATCACAACTGTGCAGCCTAAATTATTCACTAATCAAGTTTTCTGAGAAGTTTTTGGTTCCAGCATACTCAACTATTTATCTCTCTCAGCGTATGAACTCCAGGAAAGAGTTTGTTATCTTACTCCTTCCTTTATCTCCAGAACCTAATATAGTGCTGGACAATTAAGAATTCATTCAATAAATGTTTTTTGAGTGAAATTGATCTATCAGATCATCAGAATCCTCTTGACCTATTTTTTTGTTTTTCTATATAAAAACACATTGTGACGTTTCTGACAACCCGGTAGAATTTAATGAATGACTAAATACCAAACAATGTTTTGATTACATATGGTAAGTTTTGGGATCCTTTAGACACCACATATTTCAAAAACAATGATTTAGGCCCCAGTCATGGTAGTGTGCACTGGATACTACTGCTTGGCAGACTGAGGCCACATGGGAGGCCTATGCTACAAAGTCAAGCATGGTGGCATGTGCCTATAATTCCAGCTACTCAGGAGGCTGAAGCAGGAAGACCATAAGCTAGTGTCCAGCATGGGAAACATAGTGAGGCCCTGTCTGAAAGAGTCAAGGAGGGGCATGGTGCTGCCTGTCATCCCAACTACTCAGGAAGCTGAAGCATGAAGATCACAACACAACAAGACCCTGCTTAAAACATCACACACACACACACACACACACACACACACAGTTGCATAAAATAAACAAATTGAGTGCATTGGTTATAATTAGTTGCCTTTCACTAAGAATGTTCCAGAATCATGGGGTTGGGAAATCAGAAATCATGATGTATTCCAAAACTCCAAATCCCAGACCAAATGTTGAAAGGGTAAGGTTTAGGAAGCTGGCCAAGTCAGCCCAGTCAGAATTAGTCTCCAAATATTGTCCTCAAGATTAAAAAGTAAGGTGGCCAGCCAAACTCCAAGAAGGAGGAGGATAAGGAAGTAAAGTTCAAGAGTTAGAGAAATCCAGGTTCTTTATTCTGAGGAGAAGGCCTGTTTCCAGTGGAAATGGTTGAAATTGGTCACAGAGAGGACACCTTGATAGATGGCATTGGTAGCCCCACTCTTACCCATTCCAAAAATGCCTATTACCTTGTGACTTTCCATTTTCTTTTTCTTTCTTTTTGAATTTTCCAGAGGTCATATGCACTCTCAAGAGAAGAAAGTGAGAAAGACTATGCCCCACATGGGCATAATCCCACTGTAATCCCTTCTCCACCATCTCCCCCTCCTTTCAGGATTTCAGGCATGCATGTACACACTCTCGGTGTGTTTTCAGAAACTGCCAGTCTGGGACTCAAACTGCACAGTTGGCCATGTGAGATATAGCCATCTTAACCACCAGGCCACAGGCTGGTCCAGACTTTTCCGTTTTCAGAGGCCAGAGTCTATTCACCTATCCCTTGACTTTGAGCTTAGTTACATCATCATAGATAGTCATAAAATATAGAAGTCACAGTATCTTAGTTCCCAAGTCTTATGTATTTCTGTTCTTGTTCTTGTGCCTCTGCCATTGCTGGGAAAACAGGTTCAGGCAAGTCAGCTACAGAACAGGGTCAAGGGCCCAGCAACCTCAGCTGATAGCCAGAAAGCCTCAGCCGTCTACACAAGAGAGCCCAGACAAGATGAGCAGAGCTGCCTAGACATCTCCAAACCAATAAACACTTATTGTTAGCCCCACCAATGTGATATATATCAGAACTATTGCACAGCAACAGAAATGTTCATCAGCACCTGGTATAATGTTACTGTATAATTTCTTACAATGGAAACAGAAATAATCTAAGTTTATATTACTAAAGCAATTGTGAAATAATGTTTAGTGTATCCAGTTACTTAATGATATATAGTCACTGAAAATAATAGTCCAGATACGTACATGATTGCTATTATAGAAATGTGTCCAAGATTTGTTAGTAAGTGGGGAAAAATATAAGCCATAGTATAATTTATTATATGGCTGCCCTTTCCTGGAAATTAAGGAGCTGTATAGACACATGTAGATAGATGAAAGGAGGGAGACAACTAAGTTGGTGTTTGAGATGTGAAAAAGTGCATAGTACAGGTTGACTCTACAACATAGAGTTTGAAATCAAAAGCAAGCATTTGAGCAGCCCCATAGCCTAGTAGTTAAAGAAACCAGATCTCACATACCCCACCATACAATGGCTTTAAAGCCACACAGAGCACATGTGCATGATGGCTAAAATCCAAACAGTATGGAGAAAAGGAGGGAAAGGGATTGTGGCATGACGATGCCCCATTGAGAGGTGCCTTCTGTCTCTCTTTGTCTCTTTCTCTCTCTGGCAATCTTATGTACTCTCTGGCAGATTTTTTTTTTGAAAATTACTATGATCATATGCATGTGTGATAATAGAAGGAGCTAGAAGGCAAAACTTATAAGACAAAATGGTGTCTGTAAGACACCTGCCTCATCTAATCGAGGTAAATGTCAAAATTATATTTCTGTATTCTTTCCCTTTCACCCCCTTGCTGGCTCTGCCCTTGCTAATTTTCTGATTTGGAATCTTTTGGACCTGAGATTCAGGGATTGGTACTTTCAACAAGTTTCCAAGATATCTTTAACCTCTCAATATCTGAAAACCAATATGGTCATGCTCAGTTTTATGAATATGTGGAAACCATGAAGCTAGAACCTCAATCTTTCTTCCTCCTAGCTGTACCCTCCATTCTTGTTCAAAGCCACACCTCTTTCATCTCTCCCTATAAAAGGAAAAGGTGTAATAACCACCCTTTGATAAGTTGTTCTTAATCCTCACGAGTTCATGATCAATACCTGCTTTTCTCTTTCTCCAGTCCACATCTTTGAAAGTCAAGATAAAGAACCACTGAACCATACTTTTGTGGGCCTGAAGTATAGTCAAATCCATCTTTTAGGTTGTTTTAAATTCTGGAATGAATTAGCAAGAAAAAAGGTTGAATGGAAGATAGAATAAGAAAAAAATCAATTACTATTTAAATGTCAACATTTATAAGCACAGCTTGATCTTCGATGAGTTTCAGTCTAAAATGTTCCTTAACCAAATAACAGTTTTCAGTCTATAAATGGTCCTTATTACAAGGGCCATACCTAATAATGGTCGTTATTCTGGCTCGAATGCCAGAACCAACTGTCAGAGATACAGATAAAGACTGTATCATGAAGAAAAAGCCAGGGAAGGAAGAGTATTTGGTGTAAGAGGTGTGATTCAGTGTAGCTTTGCTTTGATGCTTCTGAGTGCCCACAGTTACAACCATAAAGGAGGTTTTGCAATAATAGGAAGCCTGTTTCCAAGACCTACCCATCTTGCACTATTGAATATTTTTTTTACTACTACTGAATTTCAATTGATATATCATTTTACAATCATGAAAGTAGAAAGTACCTTTTCATTAAATTTGCTAGCCATTTTAAATGTTTTTCCCATTTAGAATTATAACCTCCTTTTTGGTAGGCATTTTAACTCTGACTTTTGGCACTTCTAATACTGAAATGATAGTTGTTACATTTTTAAATGTAATATGCTTATCCTTCAAGAAATTAATTAAAGATGATATGGTCAGACCCAAATACTTACTACTTAGTGCTCCTCCCAATTTGTAAATGTTTACTGACCTTTTCAGTCAAATTTTTGTCACTACAGTGTAGAACAGCAGTGCTTTTCCTGGGTAACTGGTTTGTTTTCATCCTAGAGACACTAACTCAACAATTCAATGTCTTGCCCTCT
Organism: Tupaia belangeri chinensis; assembly: GCF_000334495.1. Taxonomy (NCBI): domain Eukaryota; kingdom Metazoa; phylum Chordata; class Mammalia; order Scandentia; family Tupaiidae; genus Tupaia; species Tupaia belangeri. The sequence goes on along the minus strand of NW_006159559.1, from coordinate 3,870,192 downwards.
CTATGTTTATTTCCTAAAAATCCAAGGCCAAACCTATGGCCTGCCTCTAGGACCTGTAAAGGAAGCTGCAGTCACTCAAACTGTGAGCTAACCTCACCCTATACTTGTTACTTTTCTATCTTTACCCCCCCTTTACTCAATTTGCTCACTTGATGGTACCATGTATTCCTTCATGAAATGGCCTAAATAATTTGGGGACCAAGAACAATTTTTAGGCAATTTCATCATGTTATTATTATAGAGTATACATATACAGACCGAGGTGGTGCAGCCTACCGCACACCTACGCTATATGGTATACCCCACTGCTCCTAGGCTATAAACCTCTACAGCATATTACTCTACTAAATACTATAGGCCACTATAAAATAGCAGTAAGTATTTATATATCAAAACATATCTAAACAGAAAAGCCCAGTAAAAATAAGGTTATGAAAGATAAAAAATGGTACATCTGTATAGGGCACTTACCATGAATGGAGTTTGCATAACCGGAAATTGCTCTGGTTGAATCGGTGAGTGAATGGTGAGTGAATGTGAAGTCTGAGGACATTACTGTACACTACTGAAGACTTCATACATTATACACATAGGCTATACTAAATTAGAAAAAGTAATTTTTCTTTCTTCAATAATAAATTTATCCTAGCTTACTATAAATTTGTGACCCTATAAACTTTTCAAACTTTTTGACTCTTCTGTAATAAAACTTAGCTTAAAATACAAGTACATTGAACAGCTGCACAAAAAGTATTCTTTCTTTATGTCCATTTTCTATAAGCTTTTTTCTATTTTTATTAACTTTTTAACCTTTGTTATTAAAAATTAGATAACACATTATACTGTTTTACAGTAAACTTTTTTATAAGTAGAAAGAATACATTCTAAAATAACAATCAAAAGTATAGTATGGTAGGGCCAACCCAGTGGCATGCTAGCTGGGGAAGCTGGATCTCATAGGCCAATTAAGTAGTTTGAGTTCCAGACCTGGCAACCTGAAAGGCATGCTAGGTGCATATGGATGTATGCCTAGGTTCCCTGGGGAAGAAATGGAGGAGAAGAAATTGCAGCATGACTGTCATCCATGAGGGGTGTCTTCTCACTTTCCTTCTCTTCTTATCTTTCTCCAGTGAATTCATACACACATACCAACATGTCATTAAATGGGGCATGACTACAAATCAATTGGACTTGAGCATTCCAACGGTTTTCACTAAACCAAAGTTATGCCTCATTATATTTACTCTAATTAGTTGACAAAAATCATTCTTAAAACTAAAAATATGCCTTAGGGAATGCTTAGCCACTCATGAAGTCACCAGTGTCATTTGTTCAGTAACAGCAACCTGAGATGACCATTTGTTCCCTTAGTATCCCACCCACAAAGTGTGTCACCTCCTCCCAGAGGCTGATCAGAAATCTCTCCGTTCCATCTGCTGCTTGTTGACTTATTTGCTGCGAAGCATTCCTAAGAAAGCCCTGGAGCCACAGACTTCTCCTTTCTTCCATTAACAGCATCAGTGATTAAGAAGGCACAAAACAAAAATAAACTAATAAACAAAACCCCACAGAGCAAGACTCCTTTGCATCATCTAATGTTTCCTTACTCTTGGCTGTTTATTGGATCTTATTGCCTGCCTCTTGATGGCCTATGTATTTATATTTGTAAAGGAAAAAAAAAAGTTTTTCTCAATCTTGTTTTTCAGTTCTTGATAAAGCAATATACTTTAAAAGGGTGCTCTTAGTTCAATATTATTCATTTCAGCCTGATGCAAATCCCAAACCCAGGGATGTTAGTATGCACAGATTTCACGAGTCCAAGTCAATGCATCCTTCTCAGGAGCCTCCTTCAGATCAGCAGCTCTCCCAGCAGTCTACAATGTGACCGTGACTTTTACCCAGGCTGCTAAGGAACAAGTATCTTTGCAGTGACGCAAGAGGACAAGCAGGAAGTGCCCGCTAAGTATATTTGGTGACTCACTCCCATTTGTTCTCTAGCTCCCTTGCAGTCTGCTCATTAGCATCCATGCTGGGGACTAATGGATACTCAGTAGGAAGTAATTTTTCTTTGTAAATGTCTGGTTTAAAAAATGGAAATGAAAACCCAATGAGTGCTCAGGTCCTGACAAAGCTTTCCAAGGCTAACAGAGAGAGTGTTTAGGGGAGGTCTGGTTACAGGCATCAGTGGTGAAGTTTGCATTCTTAGAACTGATTATCTTTTCTTAAAACAGGCTTTCAACCACACACGTGTGTACACACACACACACACAATTTTGTGGAATAAGTAAAGCTAAGACAGAGTGGTTGCTTTAATCTGTATCGTCTGTTTATTTTCAAATTATTAGAGTGAGTTTTTTAATAAATTTATTTATTTTTCATTTCATTTTCTTTTATACATTCAATCACATTATTGTATGTCTGACAAAATGGATATTTCAACAGGGGAACATCTCTCCCCAACACAGTTGACAAAACCACAAAACATCCGTAACAGACAATACCACACCTCCTTGTGACATCAATACTATGCCTCCCTATTTTTCTTCTAAATGTCCTTCCTCAGACCCTCCTCTTGCACGCACACTATATCTGGTATTTACATCTATATACTGTGTTTCTATATCCTTTAGTGAATTAGTTTCAGTCATAGAGTGCGGACACTCGGTATATATTAAGCAAGAACATAGAATGCCTCTCCTTCATAGCCTGGCTTGCTTCACTCAGCAGTAAGTCTTCCATATTCATCCACTTCCTGTCAAAAGCCAGGGTTTTGTTGTGCTTTAGGGCTGAATAGTAGAGAGTATTTTTAATACTATGTATTCCTTATGTATCCAAGCACCCAGAGGTATGTTGGGAAATGTTTAACAACTGTCTCAGGGGAAAAATAAAAGCCGGGGATCTCCACTGTTTGTTGATTTCCATGATGTAAATACTCCTATCGGGCCAATTTCAAGCTACAGCATGAGTCACTGAGTGCAGAATTGGAGAAAATCACAAACAATCAGCTCTCCTGTAAGCCAATAAACACTATTTCCTCTACACTGTGCATGGCCTCTCTAAATATAAATGGGAGGTCATCTTTTTTTTTTTTAATTGTCAGAGACAACCTATTCTTGCTAGAGAGAAAGAGAGATGAAGAGAGAGAAAGCACCCTCCAGAGAGGCATGGTCTCCCTATAATCCCTTTCCTCCACTGCTCCATCCCATGAGAATTTTAGGCAAATACACTCCCAATGTGTTTTCCATGCTGCTGGGCCAGGATTTGAACGTGGTCAGCCATGTGGTATCTGGCTCCTATGCCTAACCATTGCACTACATGGTCAGCCTAGGAGGGGGGGGGTCATCTTTGTGTAGATTAAAAAACAGACAAACAAACAAAAAGTCCTTTTTCACTGAGGATTCCCCAAAAATCAAAGTATAATTCTGTTTGGCTATGTATGGGGGGGGGGGTCTTCAAAAAGCTCATTAAAAATGTGTATTCTGAAAAAATTATGTATGAATTTAAGATATATTTTGCACCAAAATAAACTTGTACTTTAACTCTGTTTTTCCATGAACTTTGTGAAGTCCTTCATATGTTTTTGTGTTTATGTAATGTTTTTAAGTTTCTGCTTTTTTTCATTCTTACTTCTGATTTTTATGCTCTCTTACGTCTTCATAGCTTACCTAGAGGAATATTTAAAAGATTACAGAAATAATCAACACATTTCAAATAAAATCTGAGGCATTCTTTCCTATTAACTTTTTTTTTAATTGGCTACATGGCATCGCTGGAGAGAGACAGAAGGAGACAAAAAGAAAGAGAATGTGAGAAAGCAACCCCCAGTGAGGATGGCCATATTGCAATCACTTATCCTCCATTCTTCTCTTAGGATTCTAGCCATGCACACACAAACACAGGCATGTTTTTCAAGTCTTCAGATCCAGACTCAAACAGGACATATGGGATCCAGCCACCTTAACCACCATGCCACAAGCTGGCCAAAGATTGAACAGTTTTGTTAAAATTTTTGTTCACAGTTAAGACTTGTGCAAGATGGCACAAAACCATTAGCACGCTAACGAGGTAGATTAGCTTAGAGCTGCCATTGAATGTTCTTAGAATTTTGCTTTTGCATCTGAATATTTATGTTTTCAGTGGTGGTTATTTTCTGGAAATTATAATATAAGATGGAATATTTCTGGGAATATGTAGATTCCACTTACCTTTGGAAAGTGAAATAAAAATATCACTCCTAAAATAAATGAAGTATAACAACATCTGACCAATTTAATACCACATATCATGAGTCATTTGTGTAGAAAATCAGATTATCTATAGTTAGAGCATTAGGGGACTATTCTATTTTGAAACTTAAGAATGCACAGGATTTTAAGACAAAAGACACCTGAAAAGAAAGACTATGAAACAGTCTGACTGCCTGTTCCTCAAGGCTTAGAGCAGTGGGTTGGAGCCTGTACTCAAAGGACTTCTTGGTCTAAATGCTGGTTCTGCCACTTGCTAGCAATGTGTCCTTGAGCAAGTTGCTCATCCACTCTGTGCCACAGTTTTCTCCCCTAAGTGGAAATAATAATAACAATACCTAATTTACTGGGTTACAACAGAGATCAGCTCTGTCAATATTTATAAAATGGCCTCCAAGGGCCTCATAAGGCATTTTATAAATAACACATAAGTATTTGCCAAGTGTTTGTGAAACGAACTAAGAACAAAATTTCAAAGACTAAGAAAAATAAGCAGATTGGAAAGTGAATCTAAACCTTTCAAGAGAGCTGATTTATAGGGGGAAAAAGTGCAATTTAGCCTAATAAATAACACGACCACTCAATATTGCTCCTATTCCTTCGACCTTGCAAAGTAATGCTAATGCAGCACACAGAATGCAAGGAAAAATTCAACAGTTCAAGCGAAATAAGCCAGCTCTCTCTATTGATATTTCAGTTGATCTGGTAAATTTTTAATAAATGTGAACATTCTGTTAGTCAAAAGGGTACCATTCATAGAACCACGAAATGTTCTCACCTCCAGTGTTTAATGGTAGTGGTGAGGCCAGGGGAGGGGGGATAGATTAAGACTCTAAGGCGTTCTGAGGTATTACTAATCACATCTGAAATGTCACTGAAAGTATTTCATGAAGCTGTGATTCATAACTCCTGTCAAACATCATAGTCTTTTCAAAAGTCAAAGTTGGATTTAGCTCAAGCACTACTTTCTCCTCTGTAAATCCTAGGTGATAACAATGAAGTGCTTCAGTGTTAGTATTGAACAACGATAAATTGAAAGAGAGGTAGGCGTATGGCCTCTGTCCTGCTAGGCCTTCCTAACCCAAGCCTTCCCTCTCTTGGTTTTTCCCAATTTCTTTGTATTGATCTCCCCGTAAGCTTCAATTCTTCCAAAATACCTTAATCAATTAAATGACTTTGCCTCTACCCAATTTTATACATCCTATTCACAGTATTTCCAGTACTACAATCACTGATAAAATTATATGTATACATATACATATATTCATGTGTATGTATATATATATATATGTGTGTGTGTGTGTGTGTGTGTGTGTGTGTGTGCGCGCGTGTATATTTAAATATAAATATATTTAAAAATATATGTCTTGGTCAGAATTTCCTTCCAGATAACCTATTTTAGAAGGACTTTTGTGGAAATATATCTCTTAATGATTCTAATAGTGGGAATTTTAGTTATTTGCAGACTAATAAAAGGAAAGGGTAAAACCATTTTGGGCAGGGAGTCATTGCCAAAGAAAATTTTTTTGAAAAAAGTTTTGAACCACACTATATTAATGATCACTTTCTCTACCTGATAGGATTTTCTCCCATATTAATGTTTCTAAAAGCATTAAGCATTTCCCCAAGTAAATATGGTTTTACAATTCGATTAGAATTTTTCAACTTTTCAAGGGTAAAATACACATGTCTGTGAATTTTTTTATTTTTATTTTTTAACATTAATATGTCAAATGAAGCTAAGAGACCTTACAAAAGCCCCTTTGGGTAACAAAATAGAACCTCTGCAAAACAGTGGGGGAATAGACACTTTCATATTCTTTGGGCATATGTATTTATAAATGTAACAAAGTCACTTCTGCTTAAAATAATAGCAATCCAAAAATAGGGAGTATTCATTATTTGAACTCTCTGTACGCATGTCTGTCTCATGTGTCATCTCACAGCACATCCCAATAACCAAGTAGAAAGCTATTTTCCTGTTTGCAGGCATTGGTGCTGCCTTCAGTTATCAATGCCTACCTTCTTCCTTAACAGGCAAACTCCTCGGTAAGAAACTTCCTTACTAGAAAAAAAAATACTATTCTGGATATTAACATCTTCAGCAAAAATATATGTCCCAGACAGCTAGGGACAATGCTGTCACAGTTCTAGCCAATGAGGTGGGAATGGAAATTATAAGGCTTGATTTCTTTATGAAAAGTCAACTGGCACACCCCTTTGGAATTCTAGTCCTCTCTTCTTCTTCTTCCCTACAACATGGATACTATGGTTAGTAGTAGAATTATAAAGATGAAAGACACACACTAAGGATGGTGGAGAAAACAAATGAAAAAAGACCAGAATAATGATAACATGAAGAAATAGACATCAGTTCTGAACTGCCTACCTCCAGTAAGTGATAAAAACAAACGCCTGTTTGTTCACCCCATTACACTCAGATTTCCATCACATGTAGCCAAACGATACTATCTTCTATATGCCCTTACTGTATTTAAGAACAACATAAGCTTGGAAACGTTAAGCAGCACATCCAAAGTCACAGAGCTCCAAGGTTTGCATCGAACTCCTTTCTTTGATGCTAAGTCCATGCCCTTTCCACTCTTCCATAGTGCTTTTGTAGACACCCAGACACTCTGTGTTAGATCTGGAAAAGACCTTAGAGAGCTATGACGAAAACCCTGATTTTAATCACGAGGAGCCTTGAATTCAGAACAGTTAAACCGTCTTTCCATCTAAAGTGTGATCAGGAAAGAAAACAATCCAGTGCTATCACCACTGAATATACACAGACATCATTGGGATAAAGAGATGGAAAATTAGCTTGAAGCCAAAATCAAATCCTTTGATTCGGGAAAAGGAATATGAGATTGTAAATCTTGAGTAACGCAATGGAAAAAAAAAAAAAACACACATTCACTACAACAAATTGTTGGCAATGGCAATTTACAGATATTTAAGTATCAGAGAAGAAGATCTGAGGATTTCCAGGAAACAGAAAAGCTGTAACTGAGGAGCACAGCCTCTAAATGACCCAGGGATGAGCCTTGCCAGGAAGGCCCTGTAATGAATTTCAGTTGCATATACTTACACCAGGCAAAGTCTACCAAAAACTTAGTTTCTAAAATTCAAAAGGTCAGCATTTCCAATGTTCTTCTAAATACATTCATATTCTGAGGCTCCTCTTTTACGACTATATCACCATATGAAGCAGATTGTTAAGTAATGTACATAGCACACATACACACATACACGAACACACACTCTCTCTCTCTCACACACACACAGATAGAGAAAAAATGAAAAATCTATACATAGAAATGTCAATAGTAGTCATTTCTAGAAGCTAGGATCATGACTGACTTTTGAATTTATACTCATTGCTTTCATATATTTTCTAAATTTCCAAACTATAGTCTCTATATATCAATATATACTAGATCTATCCTAGAAAAGTAAATTAAGGCATATTTTCACATATATTTGATGACTATATAGTACTGTAGTTACATGAATAGACAAATAGAATTTGAGACTTTAAAATATTTTTCATACTAAACATCAGTTTAAGTCTTATAATGAGATATGTATAAGATGTTCAAATAAACCATTCACCACTTATTTTATACTTGTTCACCACCAGTTTTGATGGCATAGAAGTGAAAACTTAACATACATAGGGAAAGGTGTTTTCATTAAAAGCAAGATCATTATTATTTTGGTTAATTTTCCAAGCTATAAGCAAAATTATAGCCCTGTTATATTTAAATAAATAAATACAAATACCAAAACATAGTAAGACAACTACTCTCACCTAAAATAAAAGCTGATTTAACCTATTAATGCAACTATTAAGACAAGCTTATTTGTTGGTAGTTGTTTTAGAAAAAAGCACTTTGAACTAAAAATTTCTAACCTACTATTAGGGAAGAACTATCACCAAAATAATGTTCTCTTATTATGTTGAAAGAAATTTTCCCATATAAATGCTTTTTAATGTCTATTTTGAAAAACATTTACTGTGGATCAAATAAATAACTAGGCAAACATTGGTGCAAATAATTTTTAAACACAAAAAAGTTAAAATTCTACTAGCAGATCCACAGGTTCAGAGATATTTTCCACAAAGGGGCATAAATTTTTAGGCAAAAATTACTTAAAAAATAACTCTTTAAATATTGAGGAAAGGAAAAATATGTTAAAGTAGGAGTGTCATTTGGGTTGTCTAGATGTCCTCCTACTTGACAGAATCCAAAACTGATTAAAGGCACCAAGTAGATGTTGGGAGGATGTTTCCTTTCTTAACTGCTAGGCTTGGCAAGTCAGATGCATAACTGGGACTTTGACCCTGCTACTAGTGACTGAGAGCCTTGATGCTGCCTGATGGAATGTTTTGTGCCTGGCAATGAACTGAAAGTGCCATGCAATGACAGTGAGGCTTCCCCTATCGGGGTCGAGGTGGCTGCAGTGTTGGCTGTTGGTGACGGCACCTGTATGAGTATAACACACAGGCCACTTCTTTTATCACATTCATGACTGGTTTTGTGTCGACTGGTTCTGACCCATTTTCTTAATCTAGTTCTTTAGAGTTCTCATCAATTTAGTGAACTGCTTAACAGATATTTTAAGAATATGCTCATGCTTTTGAACTGGCCCAATTAAGACTAAACACCTGACCATGATTTATATGTAACCATATAACCCATATCGTATCAAGTCAGGCAAAAGCCTTCAGATGTGTAAAGGAGATAAGAGAAAAAATTTTTTGCTGGTTGGAGGAGCCAAAACAGCATACTATGGTGAAAAATTTTCATTTTGGACCCCAGAGGTCAACATGTTTTTGTGTGTTGTTTTGTTTTGCTTTGCTTTGCTTTGTCAGAGGGTGCTGCACCGGCCAGAGAGAAACAGACAGAAACAGGGAAAGCGAGAAAGTTTCTCTCATCCAGCATGGTCACATCATAATCCCATCTATCTCTTCTATTGCTCTCTCTTTCAGGGATTTTGGGCAAGCACACACATGCACCTGCCATTTCTCAAGCCTTCAGGTGCAGGACTGAAACCTTGTGGTCGATATTATGGGAACCAGCCACTCCCACCACCACACCACCAGCTGGCATAAGAGCAATACTCTATGTGGTGTCTATCTCAAAAAACTATAGGAATAGAACCAGAGCTCCCAGTTTGAAAACTAAAGCCTTGCTTTGAGATCCCTGACAAATATCAAAGCTCAGTCAATCAGTTTTGTTCTTGGTTTTTCTTTTTGTTTTATTTTTTTTAGAGTTTTATTATAAATCACATGCGCTCACCAGAGAGACAAAGATAGAAAGTGAGAAACAACCCCTAGAAGGATGACCGTGCTGCAATCCCTTCTCCTACCTTTTCTTCTCAGGATTTTGGGCATGTACACATACATGCCAAGCATAAGTTTCAAGCTGCCAGGCCTGGGACTCAAACCATGGTCACCCACATGGGAATCCAGTGCCTTAACCAATATGCCATCTGCTCATCCTAATCAGGTGTTTTTACCTATGACTTGGAATAGGGAGATCATAACCCAAGACTCAGAAAAGCTATAGTTCACTCATTATGAGTTTGGCAGAGTTGAATGCACATCTACAAGGCAGCAAGTACCCAGGAGTAGCAGAACACAGTCATGGCAGCTGCTGTTTAATGCAACAGCGGCACGGTTGGTGTTCTGGACATTGATGTGGAAAGCTCTTGAGTGTCACTAGCTTTTCCTCATGCATGCCCAGTTCCTAAGCCTGTTGCTACAGTGTCCCACTGCTTTACTTCCAACAAAATATCTTTCTATCTTATTTAGATAGTAGTTTCTATTACTTGGAACCAAATACTCTGATTATTAAAGAGACAAATACTCTAATTACTAAAGAAAAATGTTGTTTGTGGGTGTTTGAGGCAGGATAAAATATTGTAGAGCTATATGTAGTTTTGCAGTCAAACAGTGTAGGCTTATACTCTCTCCTTTTACCCTTGTTACACATGAACTTACATGCTGTACCTCACTTCCCTAACCTGGAAAATGACAATAATACTACTGTCTGTGATATGTATCACAGATGCTCTAAGGCCTGGAATATCGCATATACCTCCATACTCCTCTCTCGGAATCACACTGGCCTCCTCCTCCTCCTCCTCCTCCTTCTCCTTCTCCTTTTCTCTTCTTCATGCTTACTGTTTGTCAGATCATTTGCCAATTGGTGAGTTTTCCCCTCATTTTCTTCTTGCTACCTGGAGTCTTCTTTCTTCTCCTCATCCCCTCATTCACTTTCTAAAGTAAGACTCCCGATTTCCCAACAACAGGTCAAATCTGTCTATTTGCATATTCACTTATAGCACTAAATTTCTCTTTTGTATAGTGTTTCATTGTTCTTTTACTTAATAAGGACTTCATATGTGCCAAACACTATTCTGGAAGTATCGTGGTTAACAAAATAATTATGTTCTCAGCTTCTACATATCACACATTCTAAAAGGTGATGGGGTGTAAATACATAGATAAATTTCATTCAGAGAGAAAATGAGATTAAGAGTGATTGACTCCATAGTTGGAGCAATCAGCAAATGTTTTTCTTACAGTTACAGAGAGAAATATAGGATGTTCTAAGGGAATAGGAAAGAAGAACAAAAGGTACAAAGACCTGAGGCAAGAATGAGCTTGGCAGGTTCAAGGATCTCAAAGGAACCCTGTGTGACTGGATCATAATGACCAAATGGAATCATACGAGATAAAGTCAGATGATGAGAATGGGGAATGCCACTACCCAACAGACATATAAGATGAGAAAACATGTTTAATTTTCCATGTCTTAGTAGTCACACCTCTAAAAATTAAAAATATAAGAAATTACTATTTAAACTACTTTTAGTTAACCCAATATATTGTAGATACTATCCATGCAACCTGTAACAACTACTTGGAAGACTAATAATGACATATTTTGCATTCATTTCTCCTTACTGAAGTTTAAAATCTGTGGTATGTTTTATATATACAACGTATCTTGTTTTGGACTAGGCATATCCCAAATAATAGCCACATGTGGCCAGTGGCTACCATAGTTAACCAGGTGGTAGATCAGATTGTATTCTTAAGTCATTGTAAGGTATGGAATTTAAATAGAACAAGAATCCATCAAACTGTTTTCAATGACAACATTAAATATAAATTATCTACTGGTAATTTTATGTACTCTTTCTTTATAACATTCAACTACTGTGTAAGAAACCTAGAAGATATTTTAGTGTGATACATTGTCCTAACATGTTTGCCCCTATATGTAATCAATTATATTCTACATTTATTGAGAATAATAGGATAGACATAGAAACTAACCAATTATAACCATTCCACCACTGTCATCCTGGTTCAATCCATCATCGCCTCTAGTTTGGATCACAGACATATCTTCCTTCTTCTCTACACCTCTGAAGTCCATTCTCAATACAGCAGTCAAAATGATCTTATTAAAATATAAATCAGATAATAAAAACATCAATGTCTTCCCATTTCCCTTCCTACATGTCCTACTGAGGCCCTGTCTGCTCAGGCCTATTATTCCTTCCACGACTTTATGTCATATTGGTGGCCCCTCACTTGCTCTTCTTCAGCCTTTCCAGCCATCTTGGTATTCACAGAACACCCAATATCCTCCTGTCTCCTCACTCTATCCTTGTTCTTCTGCCTTCCTTTAGATACAATATGACTCTTAACTCTTCCTTCTGTTCTTTGTTCATGAGTCACATTTTCAGTGGAACCTTACTGATCACCATATTTAAAATTGCACATTTCAGGACCTGTGGATGGTATAATGGCTATATTGTTGGACTCCTATGTAGATGACCATGGATCAAGTACCAGATCAGCTGCTTAAAACTAGCACGTGAATGCATGCTGAAAATCATGAGAGGAAAATGGAGGAGAAGGGATAGCAGCATGGTCATCCCCCCTGGGGGGAGAGTGATTTCTCACTTTCTGTTTCTCTGTCTCTCTCTGTCTCTTTGGCAAGCATATGCACCCTATCAAAAACACCTCTCTTAAATAAATAAATAAATAAAATTGTACCTGTATATCTCACCACTTTCCACATCACCCTCTTGCTTTGTTTTCCCCATGGTATTTATAATTATCTGACACAAAATATATTTTGACTGTTTGTTTGTATATTCAAGACTTAGTCCTCTCATAAGAATAGAAACTCAGTGAGGCCAGGTATTTGTTTAGGTCTTTTTCATGTCTATGTCTTCAGTCTCTGTAAAGTACGCAAATAGAAGTACTCAATAAACATTTGTTTGTCAAAGTATTACTTGATAAATGTCATTTCCGTTGTATTCTGAACCAAACCACTATCAAGTCAGGATCATGTTCCATTTTTGCCCACAATTATTCTACTGGGGTCTAATGATCTATAAAGATGTATTTATTTTGTAAAATCTTAGTAAATATGTATCAAATAAGCAAATATACTCATTCCCCTTTATTAAAATAATACAAAGAAAAGGATAATTCTCTCATGATAGTTAAACAGAATAGCAATATAAGAGCAGTAGTATTATAAGTAGGACAATAGGTCTTAGGTCATAGCACCTCAAAAATGGTGCTGGTTCAATTATGTGGGCTATGTATTACTTCAGTTAGAAAGGAAGAAAAAGAAGCCAGGCAGTAGCATGTGTCTATAGTCCCAGTTGAGGTAAGTTTAAGACCAGCCTGACCCCATCTCTAAGAGAAATGAATTTTTAAAAAAATAGGAAGAAGAGGGACCAGCAAATGGCATAATGATTGCGTCACTGGACTCCTACATAGTCAACTGCGGCTCGATTCCTGGACCCAGTGGCTTAAAACTCATGCTGGGCACGTGTGTGTGTGTGTGTGTGTGTGTGTGCGTGTGTGTGTGCCTAAAATCCCAAGGGGTGTATAAAGAAGAGATCGTGATGTGGCCATCCTCCCTCAGGAGTGATTTCTCGCTTTCTGTCTCTCTGTCTCTCTCTGTCTCTTTGACAAGCACATGCACCCTATTGCAAAAATTTCTAAAAAAAGAGAAAAATGTGAGGATTAATGGGACCTGAGACCCTAAAGGCTCCCCTTAGACATCTGGTAATCTCACTGGACAACCCTCAGGTAACCCTTAAAGTGACAAATAAGAATTAAGGGTTTTTAAAATAATTTCTGTCTAAATCAGAGGTTAAGGTTGTTTCTAAAAGTACACTCAAGAAAAGCAAGGGCAAATAATAGTAAGCAAAAAAGGTGCCATAAAAGGAAGGTTACAGTGGTAAAAATAAAGTTTTAGCAGAAAGGTTAAAAAAAGGAAGGTTTTAACATAGTGTTTTCTACGGTAAAGTTTTTGTCTTCAGGAAAATGGGTAAAGCAAAGAAAAAGGACAAACTACAAGTCTCCGGCATGTTCTCAAAGATTTAGTTCATACTGGAAGAGTCTTAGAGTTAAATATGATAAAATTAAAGTTTTGTTTATAATTGTTCTAATGCTGATTGTACTAATATGCTGTCAGTCACAATTCTGGATATTAGCTTTAAGTCCTACATACAATACAAATAGCTGAATTTCTTTGTCCAATTTATTGTAATGAATGGCTCTTCCCTTTTAGAATCCATCGAGCTACAAGTGGTGGCTAGGACAAAGCTCCAGTGAACTCCCATCATGACTTCTAGCACAGGCCTCTAAATAGACCTCTCGCAGAGGATCCTTAACTGCTACTCCTCCCACCCATCATCGCCCAACTTCAGCAGACAAAAATCAGGAGGTCTTCAACCTTTATGCCCCTACCAGCCATTAGGGATTCTTCTATAGAGGGGGGAATCAGGTAGGAGACAGAGACCCTAAAAATATAATTAGGGTATGGGCCCAAAATGGAACTACGAAAGTTTTGAGGTGAAAACAAAACAGTTCTGGCTGCTTGCTCTTGAGAGACCTCTTGCAGCTTGACCTAGGCAGCATGACCTAGATCTAAAATAGAGGTTTTTTCCAGGCCCTATCACATTCCAGGAAGAAGATAAGATAATGGTTTTCATGATCCAAATTCTAGACAAAGAATCTCCTGACCTTGGGACCCAAAATTAGGAAAATAATTAGACATATCCAGCATCCGCCCTCCCCACCAGGAGGGGAATGCATGCACAAGCCCTACCTAGAACCTAACTCAGACAAAGCACTTCCTTCCCCAAATAAAAACCCCTTGCCAAAGTTCTTCCTTGGCAGCCCATTTTCTAGGACCTCTCCCTTCTTGGGAGCACTGTTTTTCCTCTTCTCTTTTTTTAATAAGCTCCCTGCTTTGCTATTCAAAAAGAAAAAAGAAAGGAAGGAAGGAAGGAAGGAAGGAAGGAAGGAAGGAAGGAAGGAAGGAAGGAAGAAAGAAAGAAAGAAAGAAAGAAAGAAAGAAAGAAAGAAAGAAAGAAAGAAAGAAAGAAAAAAGAAAAGAAAAGAAAACTTGGGGCAGCAGCAGCTGGCGTAGTAGTTAAGATGCTAGAGAGAGAGAGGGAGGGAGGGAGGGAGGGAGGGGAGGGGAGGGAGAGAAAAGAAAAAGAAAGAAAAGAAGAAAAAGAATCTGAAAAAGTATTAACTTGTATTTTCTCAATCTTCCTCTATCTCAGCCCTATTTCAAACATATAAACAATGAACCTAGACTAATATCATAGAATACTATCATTCACCTCAGGTAAAAAGAATTTATTATGAAACAGAAAAAAGATGACTACCCCAAGTAAAAATGTTCAAGTAGCTATCAACCATTCTTTCCTAGATAAGTGAATGTAGTGTTTCTTAAAACTGAGGATATAAGAACAGTTTCTTTTTTTTCTACATAAATCAACTTTATCTCAATGTTTGTATAAAATATAGTTAAACTAATTTTATAAAGGAGAGTCAAATAATAATATAATTCAGGGTATTTTGTCATATAAGGAATTTTTCAGGAGAGCAGAAAATATCAAAGATTTAATAATGTGCCCTGCTTCTTTACGAGTGTCAATAGGCCATGTATGTTGGGTACTTTTTTCCAACGTGGAGAGGGAATTGTACTTTTTCACTCACACTGGACTTTGCTTTTCACTAGTACACAGTCGTGGGGAGGATGGCTGAGGTTAAGGGTACAAGTATGACAACATGCACTGACCCACACAGGAACTGAATGCATGAACATGACTTCATTCCTAATGATCACAGTTAAAGACGTAAACCTCTCTAACACTCGCACACCTCTAACTTACAAATTGAACAGTTCATTGTCTCTTTGAATCATTATAACGGTTTTGGGATGCGTTTAATGAATATTTAAAACTGTAAAACAGGTATAAAAAAATCATGCCATATAGATTTTCCTTACTGTTTTACTCAGCAGAATAAGGATATATCAAGAAAATTGTTGGCTTCCCAAACTGGCAATTTTATGAGAGGGAAGAACAGCAAAATCAACACAAGGGTGATATAATCTCACTGGCCCAAAGAAGCAACATAGTGTAACAGTTATAAAGGCACACTGGGTTTCAGACCTTCGAAGGTTCAATTCTGCCTCTTACTGCTCTGTCTTTTGCTGTTGTATGACCCTTAGGCAACTTGGCTTCTCTCAGACATAATTTCCTTTTCTAACAAAATAGAGTAATGATATTACCACTAGAATTAAATGGCCTGACATGATAGATGTTAAGACCTGATAGACAGTAACCACTTGATGTATTTTATTATTATAGACATATTATTCTGGTAGCTATTCCAAGTATAGATTAGAAGAGAATGGAGGAAGGGAAACTAGCAAGAGGATTGCTGGAATGATCTTTGCCTGAAGAGATGATCTCTCAAAACAGATCTAGGAGACATCGAGGAGACAGAATTGGTAAATGTCTGGCATGTGGTGGCAGGAGTGCTGGGGCGGAGAAATGTAGAAAAGGGATGGCTAAGAAAGAAAAATCTAAAATGGCTTTTCATCGAGTTAAGCTACAAGGTTCTGGAGGATGGAGAGGTGACAAAAGGTTACATGAAGTACTGCCTTTATGTTAAAATCCAGTGTTTAAAAGGGTTGTATTAAAAGAAGGCTACATGGGGGCCAGCAGGTGGTGTGGTGGATAAGGGCACTGGATCCCCACATGGCCAACCATGGTTCAAGTCCTGGACCTAGTGGCTTGCTTTCTCACTTTCTCTCTCTCTCTCTCTCTCTCTCTCTCTCTCTCTCTCTCTCCTCTCTTGTCAAATAAAGAAAAAAAATAACAATAACAAATGGAAATAAATAAATAAATAATTCTAAAAGAAAAAAAGAAGAAGGCTACATGAAGTATTGTCTTTATGTTAAAACCCAGTGTCTCCGAATTCTGGACTCTGAATCCCTTAGATCTAAATTTATAAGAGATATGTAAATCTCGATAAACTGCAACCTAACTTTATAAATTAAATACTATTATCCTCTTATAGCTTACCACTTTCTTTTCTAATTTATGTCAATGCTATAGTGATTAATAAATTACAAATTTTTAAACAGATATATCTAAAAAGTTTTTGTTTTACCAGCTTTGTGAACTCCCAAATATCATGTCATATTCAGGTGGATGGATCAGAGTACAACTATCTCATTTTTGTCTTCCAGAAGAATCCTTGTTTTTAAAATAATTATAATCACTGCATACCCAGTTCTTGAAAAACTCTTTCCAATTTTGAAAATCTTTTGATTATTTGAGAATTAGTAAACACAGCCACAATGGAGAAGAGTTGAGAGGGAAGCCATAGACTATTCTACTGCATGTAACAATGTTGTATTTGTTTGGTAATTGTTTTTCTTTGCATCAACTGTTTCAGTTGCTGTGACTATTCCCATAATAATTTGTACACAGCTGGACATAATTCTGCTGTATTTCCCTGTTAAAACTTCCACTCAACCCAAAGGACTTCCAACAAATACTTGAGCGGAGATTCTTCCAGGTAATTGCAATAGAATCTGTATTCCCCTGTGAAAGGACTTAGCTTGATGAGTTAAGGAAACTAACATTAATCCGAAAGCAGAGGAAAATACTAACTAGAGAGATGAGTTGTAAACACTGCCTGCCTGCCATTTTTGACACACCCGGGACATTAGTCATTGAATCTGCATTTTCAGTTAGGTTTGACATAGCAAACAAAAGTTAGTATTATCCAAGTCGGTAAGGATATGGGAAAATAATTGCTACCAGCTCATCTTTCACCACCAACCCATTTCACAGCTACTTAATAGCTCTCCAAGAAAGAAATTGAGTAAGAAAAAATATTTGACAATTATTTGAATAGGATGGCAGTTTCACTTATTTCATTTTTTTCCCTGGAAGCCCAAAACAAGAGTATTTACTAGTCTACTTAAGTCAATTAGAGTGTCATTCCCTTTTCTCACCACCCTCTCACCACCACCACTCCACACACATACAGGCACCACACACGCTTATTTGTTTAAAAATATTTTGGTACAGTTTAATATTTGGAAGGAGGTTTTACCACATGGTATGCATTGTCAGCTCTACAGCTGTGTTTTTTAAAACCAAGATCAATGCCTGTAGATGTTTTTTTTTTCCTCAGCGAAAATAGCAGAGTTGAATTTGCGACAAGGTCTGACTACCCAACTAACTAGAGGTCCAAGAGACCCTTAGTATAACAGAACACTTAGAGGACTAAGATTCAAGAAGTTAGGCTTAAATACAGCTCTGTCAACAATTGATGCCTAATCTGAGGCCAGTCACTTTGGTAAAACGGGACTCTGATGACTGACAAAAAATGAAAACTATCAGTAGATGGGGGCTAGCAGGTACCATAGTGGTTAAGGTGCTAAACTCCCACGTGGTCAACTGTGGTTCAGTCCTGGGCCCAGTAGCTTAACATTCACGCTGGGTACATGTGTGTGCATGCCCAAAATCCCTAGATGAGAATGGAGAAGAGACTGCAACGTGGCCATCTCTCCTGGGGAGGGGAGAAATTTCTCACTTTTTTGAGTTCGCTCTCTCTCTCTGCATCTATAACAAAAAATCTCCCTCTCAAAAAATAAAAGAAACCTATCACTAGATGATACTGATAGGCTCTTATACCTTTCAATTCACTGCTTTTCTTCTTTTTAGAATGATTTATTTTACTTATTTATTATTATTATTATTATTATTTTCACATGAGTTTTGCCAGAGAAAGAGAGAGAGAGAGAGAGAGAACACAAGGCTTCAGGTCCAGGGCTCAAACCATGGTCAGCCATGTGAGAATTCTAGAACCTTAACCACCATGCTACCTGCTGGCTCCAATTCACTTTTTTCCTGTGCTGCCCACCAAATCATTGAAGGTCCTCAACCTCTGATTTTTTCCCAAACAGATAACATGCTTAACACCATTTTGGTCTTAAGAAACTGCCTTGATCTCATTTAGAAAATGCATAACTAGATCCTTTTTGCATTTTCCTTATTCTATGTCAAGAATCTAATTCAAACACATTTTGTCAAGTGTGAATTATTCATATGCAAATGTGAGTAGAATGAAGCCTTATTTTAATTCTGTATGAAAATTCCTGGTTGACTCAATAAAACCAATGGAATACCTGAACTATTAAAGGAAAAAATTAGAATAAATAAGGAATTAATCCAAAACGGTTTGTCAGAAACTTTAAACCAAGTAATTATCAGTGCAGTCCACAAGATGTACATGTGTCCCTGTTTAAAAAAAAAGAGGGGAGGATATATATTAGTCTAGTAATAAGCTAAGTGAGTTTGCCGATTTATATTTTTCTTTCTTTTTTTGCTAAAAAACGTCTGAGAATATGGTAGGAAGCCTTTTCCAAACTCACTGAGCATGGAAACTTTTTTTCTAGAACATCTCATGGGGTCACTATGAAAGAAAGACTCTGTACGCCTAGATAAAACATAAAGATAAAATATATTGATATCAATATCAATCTTCTCTCTGATATTCACTAATGAATTGACATATCATCTTTAGGAGACACGCCAAATTTGATACCTGCTTGAGACTTTTTTCAGCCAGGAATATAACCGTGTTTCAAAATGACATATGTCAAGTATCTAATTGGTTCTCAAAATCCCTGCTACTATATTCCAATTCAAATATGTTATGTGTACCTTCTGAAAGTGGGCTTTGATATTTATGGACTGACGAACTGAATAAAAATGGAAGAAAAATGATTTTTTAAAAGTGATCTATGTTTGTCTTCCATGGAATTTTTTCCATCTTTTTAAAAAGAACTTCTTTGGCCAATTCTGGCATCTCTCAGGAAACTACAAGCCAGGGTAAACCAGGAGTCTGCTATAACACTTCATTCTTACGCATCATTTAAAAGGCATGTACTCTTTGTGTGATTCCAATAACACTAGGCACACTGAGAATGGGGCTACGTTAAGACCCTATAAATAATGCCTCATCACATTATTTAGGTTTCATGAACAAAAAAATCTTGTGGAAGAAAGAAGTTATGCTTTAAAATAAAGTGTCCCAGCTTGTGAATTAGCTTAAGATTTCAAGACTACAATCAAAAAGATGGAAGCTTATAAAACACCTTTACTTTAAAAAACTGATAATGAGGGACCAGCAGATGCTGTAGCAATGACATCACTGGACTTCCACATGGCTGACCACGTTCGAGTCCCAAACTCAATGGCTTGAAACATCCGGCGAATGTGTGTGTGTGCATGCCCAAGATTGCAGGGGAAGAATGGAGGAGAAGGGATTGTGCTGTGGCCACTCCCCTGGCCTCACTTTCCCTCTCACTATGTCTGCCTCTCTCTCTTTCCAGTGAGCACACAAACGCTATAACAAAAACAAAAACAAAACCTGATAGTTATTAATACTTGAGAAGGCTGTCAATATGTAAATATATGAAGTATACTTTAAAAATAGGAGAATCTTCTAAGACCCAACATAAAGGAAAAGGTTCAAAGTGAGAATTATAATAAGATTTTATTGGGTTTTTTTTTTTTTGGATAAAGTATACTAGTTTAAGCCTAAACAATATTTACGTTTGTCTTGTAGTTCTAGAGATTATTACAGAGGAGACTGAAATCCTCTGGGACGAAACTACAGAAAAAAGGAATTGAGACACACCTGTTTAGTTCAGTGCCAAAATCAAAGGGAAGATAGAACTATGGGGACAGCACACTGGCAGCCACTCCTATTCCCCTCAACTCAGAGCTTACAAATTTACGGCCAGGTGCTAGAACACAGAGGCATTAAATGAAGAACATGTAAGAACAAGAGCTGGACAGATATACAGTACACAGGCAACTGTAGCACCAAGGCTAGTCTCATCCCCTACAGCAGAAGATACTGGTGATTAACTCCAAGATTCATCAGCACACTCGCACTAGGCACTGGGAGCCCAGGCACAGACACTGTTACTTGTGGAGTTATCGGCACAGGGTGGCATTTGCGACAAAACTACCGGTTTTGATAACAGAAAGGAGGATACATACTCCATGGAGTTAGGGTAGGAGACAAAGAAAATAGAGGATAGGATGCCACGAACAAATTAAAAGAATATGGTGCCAACAGGTGGCGTATGGATTAAGGCGCTAGACTCCCACATGGCTGAACATGGTTCAGTCCTGGACCTGTTGGCTTGAAATTCACACTGAGCACATGTGCAGGTGTGCCCAAATTCCCAGGAGGAGAATGGAAGAGAAGAGATTGTGGCATGACCATCCCTCCAGGGAGGTGATTTTTCACTTTTCCTCTCACTATCGCTCTCCAGCAAATGCACACGCCCTATGGCAAAAACCTTTAAAAAAATAAATAAATAAAATTTCTAATTGTAGATGACATCAAAAATGCTGCAGCTATCTAGTAGAACTGTAAATGTGATCTAAAGTTCTTACATAGGAGGGGGGCCAGAGAAATACCAATTTACAACAATCAAAATATTCTATTTTTATCCCCATGCTGGGATGGCTTGAGAAACTAGAATTACATAAGAAAGAATTGCACAATATTCAAACTGCTTGCATTGGAAAAGAGTGCTGGCTGCCTGTGGTAGTCTTTATAAACGATGGAAATTTTTATTTAATCAAATTGCTTATGTTCAGGCCATTGTAAGAGGTTTGATAACCTATTAAGGTCATCCCCCTAATTATCTTAAGTGTTCTAATGAACACGCTGTTTTTTTCACCTGCTTCCCCAAATATCAGAGTACCTTGGCTTATTCTTAATTAAAGGTTTTATTTCTAAACTGTATATTCTAGAGCATAATAAAAATGCAACCAAAACAATCATAATGATCATGACTTGAGTGTTTTTAACAAGGACATAAGTTTTTTTTTCTTTTTTTTCTTTAAATTTATTTATTTACATTAATACAGAATACATCATTACAGCATACAAAATGAATTTTCCATCCAGAATACATTGTATATTGGCTCAATCAAGCACATCAACATACATGTTATCAACAAATAATTTTCCATTTCTTATGTCCTGTATATTTTGCTTTTTTTTCCCCCCATCCTTGATTCCCTATCCCTTACCCTCTGCTGTGTCCCACCTCCTCCAAAATGACTTTAATGAAGTAGTCCACATCTTTATAGCATGCTAGGGGTTTTTTTTTTTCCCCCAAATCCCTCCATTGGATGATGTTATCTGATGATAAGAAGTAAAATATTTGGCAAAAGAGGAAAAAAAATTGTTGAACTGGCCAAGGACAATTACTGAGTGATAAAGTTGGGTCTAGAACTAACATCTTTAAACCACTAGGTGAAGCCAACTCAGTGAACCATATCAAGCCACCTCCTCTCCAGCACTTTCTCCCAATCTTTGAGTCACTTCAACAACTCAAATGTTATCACTCCATGAAAAATGGAAAACCATGGGCTTCCTTAAGCTGTATTACCAAGAAGCACCAGTCAGTTAAATTTCCCCAGGGGTTTAATGTTTTTTAAAGTAGAAGGTGCATTTTCATTTTGAGTTTTCAAACTCTGTTTTATTACTGTCTGTGATTAAATGAATGCCAGCGCTGGCTTCTTTGTTCCTCTTCTGCATGTGCTCACAAAACACTCAGTGGACTATTCTCCAAGCTGCGATTCTGTTCTTTCCACGAATTGCACAACTCAACCACCCAGCCAAAGGACAGAAAAGGTAACCTCCATTGAGCTCCAGTGACCCTGTGATTTGGTCTCCAGCACAAGGCATGGCCATATTCTAATGAAAACGATTTCATTTCCCCAACAGGGGGAAAAATATTTTCACAACAATTAGACAATTTGTTTCTGCCTCGAGAAGGCAAATATTGAAGTTATTTCAGGTGTTCATCAGGTGTACAGACCCGAACACATTCGTGCATACACACACACACACACACACACACACACACGCACAAGTATAACCAACCTACTTACTCATAAGAATAATCTCATAAGTCTCAGTTAGGGGAATCTCCATATGACTTGTTTTTGAAGATCAATTCAAACAACTAAATATAAAATAATTCAACCTAAAGTCAGAAATACAAAAGTAGTAAAGATCCCCAACCTGCTATATTTGAAACTTTCTAGAGTTTGTGTTACATTTCATTCGTGTAAGAGTTTATGTATCCACAACACAAAAGAAACTACATAGCTGTTATAATTTAAATGATCTTTTCTTTAAAAAATAGAAATATGCTATAATGCTTCCTTTTTTCTGATATTTTTCAGCAAGTGAATAAAGTGATTCATATTAAACTAAACCCATACTGGCTTTGCATTGTCAAATAGCTTTATTCTTTGTGTTTGTTCACTTCCCTAACACCTGTACTTTATATTTTTAGAAATAAGATCCTGTATATCCAAGGAAACCTCATACTGAACTCATCCAAAGAATTCAAGAAAGGGCCTTCTTACAGCTTTGCACAGGATACTGTAAAAACACATAAGTCTATGACCGTCTTCATGATTTTACTTGACAGAATTGTCTAAATCAAAATGATCAAATAATGAAAAGATTTTTTTGACCTGTAATGTTCTGAAAGACATTTTATATGGGAATATAGGCACATGGTTTACATATAATACATGTTATATACCTATACTATATAAACATACTCATGTGTGTATGTATGCGCATGTGTGTATATATATATATTAAGAGATTCTTTTCAGAGAGACTTTCTGTTTGTGATTTCTCTAATCATATAGAAAATATAATTTTATGTTGACTATAGCAATACTTCTATTATAGACTATATATAAAAATGTCTTGAAAGATTTTAGGGAACAGAATATAGAAGAAATTTATTAATATAATTTATACTAAGAGACATCTTGAAAACTAATTTTTTTATTCACTCAAAATCCCTTTGCCTTACTTAAGTCACCTGGACTTTTAAAGGTCTAGAATTTTAGTCCTGGATTTTTGCCTAGCAGTTGTTAAGGCTTGTACTGATAACTATGGAAAGAAATCCTGCAGGTAAAACACCTCAGAACTGAACTCACAGGTGCTCGGTAATTATACAGCAGAGTATCTGCCCTGGCATCAGAAGGAATATACATTTAAAATATAACCTAGTTCTAGACTGCAACCATTCTGGAAAGTCCGCAAGCAGAAACAGGAAAACTTAAATATCTCTTTTGCTCCCTCTGCTGGTTGGTTTCATAGAATAAATACTGGGTACTTTGATCTCTTTCCATTTTAGCAGGCTCAGAAATGCTGATTCATTTTAATTTTCCCAGACTTGCAGAATTTGGGTGTCAGGACTTGTCTATTTGGTTTGTTATGATTGAGTTCATGAGGCTTTCCTTGTCTGAACTGTAAATGAGGAAACATTGGAAAGAAAGAGGCACCATGAGTATGGAAGTTCCATTAGATTAACAGGCCAGAAGTTGTTGCGCATGACACAAAAGGGAACATAGGACACCCTCATCTAAACATAATATGATCTCGAAAAGTGAAAAGGGCAAATATATAGAAGAATCTAAGAACAAGGCAGTATATCATCAAAGACTAAATTCATGGTAGTGACTACATGTTGTAGAGTTCAGAGGACGGGAAAATTTCAAAACAAGAGAGTCATGCTGAAACTCAGAAATGGCAGATGCAGAGCACAGGATAAAAGGTAATAGGAGTGGTTTGGGAGGAGCCAGATACAAGGGCTTCAGTAATCTAGTCCTCTGACTTCATCCAAACACAACATTCAGAAGGTTGCAAGTAACTGCAAACAAAGCAATAGCAAAAACGGCATACTCATTCCTGACATAATGAAATTATCAATATTTCAATTTAAAATATGTCCATCATCTCCCCAGAAGTGGATAGCCACAATCATTCAGCCACAACAGCTGTCTCCAAGGCTATTTGGTCCTTGTCTATCCAGTTTTGCTACAAGGCAACTGTGATATCCTGCTACCTAAAGATTAGATAATAAAATTAATCACCAGTGTTCTCTATAAAATGCTAGAAGAAGACAAAAAGGAAGTTACACCTGAGATTACAACAGGGTCCTTCCTCAATAACAAACATCTTTTTTTGTTTTTTTTTTTTTGAGAAATTTTCACTGTAGGGCGAGTGCGCTCGCCAGACAGACAGAGAGAGACATAGAGACAGAAAGCGAGAAATCACCCCCTAGGGGGGATGGTCATGCCGCAATCCCTTCTCCTCCATTCTCCTCTCGGGATCTTGGGCACGCACGCACACGCACCTGGCGTGAGTTTTAAGCCACCGGGTCCGGGACACGAACCGCGGTCGACTACATGGGAGTCCAGAGACATAGCCATTACGCTAACTGCTGGTTCCCATTAACAAACATCTTTTGAGGAACTTCTGTTTAAGACGCACTGGATCTGTGATCTGATTTGAGTCAGGCAAAGGGGGAGGAACCATCACTTTCTGATGTGCCAGGCCATTCAAGTCATCACCAAACCTGGAGGGCTTTTAAGTGAGGCCTTGGTGAGCAATCATCAGTTTTGATTCTAGAATCCCTCTGATCAAGTACCCATTTCCAAAGTTTTCTGCATGTCAAATTTTATTATTATTGCTCTAGCTCTGCTGTTGTTATAGGAGCCACACAACCTTTCTTGACCAATTAAGTGCTACTGTTTGGCCTCAGTCAATCAAAGATGCCAATAGATGTAATGGTATCATCCCAGTCTAGAGACAATAACCACCGCCATCTTTTTCAAGACTGCTGCATTCCCCTCATCCAGGAATTTCTTAATGTCTCATAAAGGAAGTGTTTTCGATACTCTTTTGAAGGACAATGTTGGAGGATACCCAGCCTCTTAGAATCCCTTGGATTAAGGACCAGCAGGTGGTGTGGTGGTTAAGGTGCTGGACACTTCCACATGGCCAATTGTGGTTCGAATACCGAACCTGGTGGCTTGCTTTCTCACTTTCCCTCTCTTTCTCTCTGTGTATCTCTCTGGTCAAATTAAAATAAATTAATGACTAAATAAATAATTTTTTAAAAAAAGAATTCCTTGGATTTATCTTTCAACCAGACACAAATTTATTTCCAGCTCTCCAAATTCATTTTGTACACTCCATTGTTGAGATCAGGCTTTGGGGAATCAGTCACTTAATTAGAACAACTTTTAGGTGCTCAAGCTAATGCATTGAATCTATTCATTTATTTCTACATTTACTGATGCATTTATTCATTCATTCACAAATATTTATTCAGCTTTTAATAGATATCAGACTGTATTCTACGTACTGAAAATATAGCACCGGATAAAGCAAACAAAACTCCCTGAATTTTTAGAGTTGACATTTAATGTAAGAGGAGGAGAAACAATAAATAAATACATTTTTTAAATATATAGTGCATTTAAAGGTGATGAATACTCCAGAAAGAAACAGAGCCAGTTAAAGGAGATTGGGTGCATGAGCGTGTGGAATTTTAAGTAGGGAGAATTAGGCAGCTCTGAGAAAATGACATTGAACAAAGACTCAGAGGAGGTGAAGAACTGGATAGTGCAAATGTCTGAGGGGAGAAACTTCAGACAGAGGCCATAGCAAGAGCAAAGTCCCTGCAGCTTGTTTCAGAACAGAGTGAAGGCCAAGGATACTGGAACAGAGTGAGCAAGTGCAAGAAAAATTGTTAGCAGATGCTTTGGATAAACCCATAGTTTTAGAAATAAAAAGGAATATAAGTTTCATGTCCCTCATTCTTACAACTCAGTTGTAGGCTTATTAATATGATGTGCTAAAACTTACCAACATTTCATATTAGCAAATAGTACATAGCAACTAGTCTATCACTGGGTCTCTATAAAGTATATGGGTGAAATCAACAAGAACTCAAACCAGTTCTTTCCATCTTAATCAATTCATAACAAGCTTATCAATTGTCTGATAGAATTCTTCTTAATCACCACAAATTATGGTGGAATTATTACTATGAGCTGATGTGTATTATAATGTAGAAATATAATCATAAAACTTAAGCATCTTGATCAAGGGTAAAATTTTCTTTCACATAAAAACATTAGTCTTCAAAGAGGTTGTGAAAAAAACCCAGCAATGTCTTCCAAGTTCTCAATAAATATCTATATGCGTGTGTATACACACAAGCATTAACTTTCTATTTTAACTGGCATGCTTTGTGGAAAAAATTTGAGTCATAGCTTTGAATGAGGATATTAATTATTGATGTTTCCCTAAGCAAATAACTCAAAGTTATATTCTGATAGTAGTTAGTTTAAGAAATTGAATATAGAAACTCATTTCTTGCTTAAAAATTTTGTGGCTTCCCTCAATTATCAAAACAGATTCTGGGGCCAACAGGTGGCATGGTGGTTAAGGCACTAGACTCCCACATGGTTGACCATGTGGCTTAAGTCAAAGACCCAGTGCCTTGAAAACATGTTGGGCATGTGTGCCTATGTGTCTAAAATCACAAAAGGAGAAATGCAGGAGAAATTGCCATGTGACCATCCCCTACAGGGTGTGCTTTCTCACTTTCCTTCTCTCTCTCTCTCACCAGTGAGCACACCCTCTAGAAAATTTTTTTAAAAAAACTCATTTTGAAAAATGATTCCTTTAGCTAGACTAATATACAGTGTATTCATGCCAGGAAAATTCACTTTACAAGTTGTAATGATATACAAGGGTTGACTAATAAATAAATGAATGACGACGACAACAATAACAACAACCAAAAAACTTCAGTATCTCTAAAAGATAAGTCTTAAAAAAAAGATATCACAATCACTTCTAAAACATAAAAATAATTCCTTAATATCACCAGAAAAAATAACAAATAGATTATAATGCCAAATAAGCATTCACTAATAATCAGTAACATCCATAAGCTCTTTTTCTATAGCAAAGTTTTATTGAAACACCTACAACCTAAAACTATGAGTACTGTGACAGAGAAATGACATTTTTTTTTTGAGAGATTTTTGCTATAGGACACGTGCACTCGCCAGAAAGAGAGAGACAGAGAGACAGAAAGCGAAAAATCATCTCCCCCCCCCCCCAGGGGGATGGCCACGCCGCAATCCCTTCTCCTCCATTCTCCCCTCTCAGGATCTTGAGCACGCACGCACAGCACCCGCATGAGTTTAAGCCACCGGGTCCAGTACTCTAACTGCGGTAGATGACATGGGAGTTCAGAAACATAAACATTACACCAACTGCTGCTGGTCCTGAGAAATGACTTTTTTAAGAAAGTATTCCCTAAGGAAAACTGTTGATATAGGACTTAGTCATTTATACAGAAAGAAGAAATAAATCAAGATGTAGATAACATAACTTCTTATATCTCTCTTAAGTGGAGAGATTCATTTAAAATGTTAGTTGATTGTCGTGTGTACCTACTGCATACCTGACCCTAATATTGTATGAAATTACATACAACATACAACACAATCTGATGTCACTGTCACAGCAATTCTTATAGGCAGGTATTATTATCCCCCATTTTACAGATGAGGAAATTGAGCTTCCAAGGTAGGTAGACCTTAAGTGAGAGGTCCAAAACTGGGGTCCGAACCCTCTGACCTCATTTTACCACACACGTACTGCCCCTGTACCTCTCCCTGCCAGCCTGGCACCAGGAAAATATCCTGAGGCATCTTTATCTCTTTTCCATGTCACCTACTTACATTTCCTACATTTCTTTTTCAGGCTACTATTGATTTGAAAATCCTATCTACAAGAGAAAATTAATCTGTAAGGTTGCAAACGCCAAATCTTCTTTACTGTAATACATTAAGGAATTTAACACACAAGGAAATGAACAGTCATAGTCACAATTAAAACATGAGATTTTCTTCATAGTTGTATTTATAACAGAACATGGGGCATACACACATCCATACGCATATGTGGCGAACAGTCTTTTGCTTTAAATACTGAATAAAATACTTGCATATATATATATATGTTTGTATGTAAAATATTATAAAAAATTAATGTTTTGACTACAACACATACCTAAGAGATTCTCCACAATTTTCTTGTACGCATGTGCACCATATCCCTAATTACATTACAAGTAGCGCCATCTCTGAAAAGACTGTCACTGTCTTGGTTAAATACAATGTAGATACATTACTTATATGTACTTTTTAAAGTGACTAAACAACTTACACTGGTTAATTATTTTTAAGAGACTCTCATTTATAGCCTATTTTAAAATCTGCAAATTAAGTCTTTCAAAGGTAGATTAAAGACTTAATTTGCAAGATTTTAACATAAACTATAAATGTACTATATAATTTTAAACTTCTCTAAATCTTAAAACTATGATTTGGGGGCCAGCAGGTGGTGTGGTGGTTAAGGCAGTGGACTCCCTGGCTAACTGTGGTTTGAGTCCCAGAACTGGAAGCCTGAAATTCATACCAGGTATATAAATGTGAATATCCAAAATTCAAGGAAGAGAGTAGAGGAGAAAGGGTTACAGCATGACCATTTTCCTGCAGGAGTAATTTCTCGCTTACCCTTTCTCTGTCTCTGTCTCTCTCTAGCAAGTGTACACACCTTGTGACAAAAAAATAAAAACAAACAAAAAACCTGTAATTTCACATCACCTTATCATTTCTAACATGCCAAAGAAACTTCTGGTAACCTCATCTCATTTCAAGGCAAGCTTATCAGAAGGAAAAAAAAAAAAATAACATCACGTCTACAAAAGACAAGGCACACCGAGAGTGTTCTGTTCCCCTTATAAATAGTAATCTTATCAGAGGGAAAAAAAAAAAAACAATAACATCACGTCTACAAAAGACAAGGCACACAGGGAGTGTTCTGTTCCCCTTATATATAGTAATCATTTTCTCCCCCCAAAACAAAGCCAAACAGAAAACCACCTTTTAGCTAAAAAAAAAAAAAAAACATTTAAAAAGTTAAAAGAAACAGTTTAATTTTTATATTAAACATTTTCCATTCCCTCTTCTTAAAATTTTTAACCATACTCTGAATAAGAAATGCTACCTGGTTTAATTATCATGTTTAGAATGTTCAAATTTCCCTCCTGGAATGATATAAGAGGCCCCAAATTAAGGTAGAGCTCTATAAACCTCACAGAAATGTATCAGCCATTTTCCAGCTCTGCCTCTAAAGAACTCAGGATAAAATAGACTAGACTGACGAACATGGAAAAAGTACCTGAGGGTCACCAGCTGTATGTGAGCCAGGATTAAACAGGTGCTACAAAGCAAGCTCACAACTGCCCACAATGCTTCCCATTATCTCACACTGCCCATTTCCTCCTTTATGCTTTGTAAAATGCCTAAAAATTAGACAGAGCAAGTATTTTCATCTCCATTTCTCCTATTGGAAACTGCAGCTTAGAGGGATTGGAATAACTTGCCTGATGCTATTGGGAGTATAAGGTTTCTAATTCCTCGTAGATGTCATTCCATGGCACTGGATGCCTTCTATGGAGGGATAAAGAGATAAGCAGATATGTCAGGCAATCCCTTTTCTGTCTGGGTAATGGTGCTGTAATCCACAGACACATGCACCCATATAAAAGTATTGACTAAATTAACCCTAAGGGTTAGAACTGCTGGAAGAAGGGAACTGTGAGAGTCAAAATATTGGGAATGTATATGAAATTTTAAAAGTTTACAATAGGTACATACTCAAGACATGACTGTAATTTCTTTCTTATAAACCAGTCTTCTAATTGACAACTAGAAAAGATGCCACCACCCTCTCTGATCTTTTACTCCGAAATATACGTTATTGGGTAGTAACATAACCACACCAGATTTTATGATTTATAATAGCATAGTTCATTTTTCCATCCTTTTTACTTTTAACTTAGTTGTGTCCTTATATATAAAGTGTGTCTATTGTAGATACAGTCATGTTCTGCATAAATCTTAAGAGGAGAATGGAGAAGGGATTGCAGCGTGGGCATTCTCCCTGGGCAGGGGAGGGGGTGATTTCTCACTTTCCTCTATCTTCCTTTCTCTGTCTCCAGCAAGGGTATGCCCCCTAAGGCAAAAACCTCTTTAAAAAAATACTATGAGAGAGAAAAATCACTTCGGGTCCTGAATCTTCCAGATTTCACATTGTTTTGAAATAGGGCTGAATATGATGGTCATTTAAGGTCTTTTTCGGTCCCACGGCTCTAGAATTGATGAACATTGTTTTTCATCCAAAGTCCTGCTAAATGATGTATAAATGGAAAGAAAGGGATGTCAAAAGAAGCAGAATAGAAAAACAAAAGGTGAAGAGAATTAATAATTATATTTAAACAGAGGAGGAAGAAATAGAATGATAGTCATCATAATCCTCAACATTTCCTACACAATTATCATACACAGAATACTGCTTATGCCAGAAGTTGAACTGAAGCCTGTCTTTTAGGGAAGTATGTGGATTTTACTACTATATTATGCTATCTTTCCAAAACATTAATGAATCCTTATAAATATCCTTGTCTCTAGCAGTTACAATTGGTTGTGTAGATTTAAAGGACAATGTTACACATCATATCATTTCAGTAAAATCAAAGATCCTAGTTGATATCTGATACATACATATATATATATGTATGTATATTATATAGATAGATAGTTTGGAGTTGGAATGTTTTCACAAAAATAATCCTCCAAAGATTTATAACAATATGTCTCAATTATTTACTTATTTATTAACATCTGATCTGTTATTTCTTAATAATTCAAAACTTGGGACCAGTAGATGGCATAGGTTATATCTCTGGACTCCCACAGGGCTGACTATGGTTTGAGTCCCAAACCCAGTGGCTTGAAACTCACGCCCCGCATGTGTGCATGCATGCTTAAAATCCCAAGAGGAGAATGGAAGAGAAGGGATTTCAGTGTGGCCATTTCCCCGGAAGAGTGATTTCTCACTTTCTATTTCTGTGTGTCTAAGTTAAGTGCACATGCAGTATAGCAAAAATCTCTCTAAAAATGATAATAATAATAATTCAAAACTTTCTGAAGAAAACATACCCTGGACATGAATTTTACATGTGCATGGAGGAGAAGTTAAAAGACAAAAAAAAAAAAAAAGAAAAGATTTCAAAATCTAAACATCACACACATACACACAAATCTTCATTGTTAATAGTATCTAAAAACCAGTTTAGACCATTGTCAGGCAGCAGATAAGAAAACAAATTTTTCTTTACTTATTTTTCATGCATGCACAAAAATTTTTGCATCTCACTGACTCGGCAATTTTTTTCTTTTTCTCAGTATGGTAACAATATTTCTTCAATCTGATGTTTTTCTCTCTTATCTAACCTTCCTTTCAAGTTCATTATTTTCAACATGACTTGTTAGTTTCCCAAGCCTTCTCCAAGCTATCCTTACTCCTTGTTTAGACTTTTGTCCTTGAGATATCCTTCAATCTTTAGCCATTTTTTGCACTATGCGGCTTTCAGATCAAACGTGACTTAGTAACCACATACACTTTGAAACCTGTGCCCAGGATCAGATAAACTGGAGAGAGAAATAAATGTGTAGAAATCTGGGAGGAGGCATAACCCTTGGGAACATAAAATGTTCACAAGCCAATCCATTACTCACAGCAACTTCTCCACACAACTTGTAAATTATTATCAAATGATTTTACTTTATTTTTCTTGGAGATAACACTTTCTAAATTGTTCATATGTGATTTATGTACACTAATCACAATTTTTATCTAAATTCAATAAATGAACTAGTGATTCAGATCAGTTATGATCATTTCTTTCCATCGATATCAGAGCACCAGCTCTTAGTTGTGTGGTTAAGAAGGTAGAGGATGGGAACGAACTACCAGGCAGTACTAGCCTGATAACAGTGCACGGTAAACATAATGGCTTTACTACAAGAAATGATATTTAAATAGTTTTCTTAACTCTATTATTAGCACCATTTTTTCTTTCAGAACAAATGAACCTCCCAAAACTGACTACGTAGGCAACACAGATAATGAATAATGATAATGTGTCAAGATAATGAACCTGAAATGAAGATTAGACATCACTGCTATCTGTCCATAGCAGAGAGGCAGTGGAATAAGACAATCAGTATAAGAGCAGTACTTCTGTAAATGAATGGTGCACACCTGAGTAGGAATAAGATAGAAGGTATTTGCACTTGGTTTCAGTATGGTAGTTATAAGGAAGTGCAAAGATTGGAAAACACATTACTCTACAGCCCCGAAGTAACATAGATTACAATTCAAATGCATCTTATGGGGGTGGGTGGTTAAAAGGTGAGGATAGTTTTTCTTTAGATCTAGCAAATGTGCTGTTAATTTAAGGGGCAACTGGAAGAACGGGTAACAATAAAGTACCTTAACTGTTAACAAACATCTGCTGAGAGAGGGAGTTAACACTCTAAGGCCCATGAGATGCAAAAGAGACCTAAGGTCAGACAGGAGCAGCTTAGTTAATGGTTCACTGGGACATCATACCGTACTCTCACCTGAAAATTCCTTAGTTAAACTCTCCTGGTTTGTCATTGTGAAACCTAAAAGATTCAAGTGTCAGAGGCCCAGATGAGATTCGTATGCTATACATGTTGGAATATTCACTTTGTAAGCTAAGTGGCATATGTGATTGAATGTATTAAAAAAATTGAAATATATATATATATATACACACACACACA
>NW_006159559.1:3791820-3836420 GCF_000334495.1 Tupaia belangeri chinensis | reverse complement strand
ACAAAGATCTGTGTTGATATATGATATATATATATATATATATATATATATATATATATATATATATATAGTTTTATAATATTAGGTTATAATTTTGCAAAAATAATCCTCCAAAGATTTATAACAATATGTCTCAATTATTTACTTATTTATTAACATCTGATCTGTTATTTCTTAATAATTCAAAACTTGGGACCAGTAGATGGCATAGGTTATATCTCTGGACTCCCACAGGGCTGACTATGGTTTGAGTCCCAAACCCAGTGGCTTGAAACTCACGCCTCGCATGTGTGCATGCATGCTTAAAATCCCAAGAGGAGAATGGAAGAGAAGGGATTTCAGTGTGGCCATTTCCCCGGAAGAGTGATTTCTCACTTTCTATTTCTGTGTGTCTAAGTTAAGTGCACATGCAGTATAGCAAAAATCTCTCTAAAAATGATAATAATAATAATTCAAAACTTTCTGAAGAAAACATACCCTGGACATGAATTTTACATGTGCATGGAGGAGAAGTTAAAAGACAAAAAAAAAAAAAAAGAAAAGATTTCAAAATCTAAACATCACACACATACACACAAATCTTCATTGTTAATAGTATCTAAAAACCAGTTTAGACCATTGTCAGGCAGCAGATAAGAAAACAAATTTTTCTTTACTTATTTTTCATGCATGCACAAAAATTTTTGCATCTCACTGACTCGGCAATTTTTTTCTTTTTCTCAGTATGGTAACAATATTTCTTCAATCTGATGTTTTTCTCTCTTATCTAACCTTCCTTTCAAGTTCATTATTTTCAACATGACTTGTTAGTTTCCCAAGCCTTCTCCAAGCTATCCTTACTCCTTGTTTAGACTTTTGTCCTTGAGATATCCTTCAATCTTTAGCCATTTTTTGCACTATGCGGCTTTCAGATCAAACGTGACTTAGTAACCACATACACTTTGAAACCTGTGCCCAGGATCAGATAAACTGGAGAGAGAAATAAATGTGTAGAAATCTGGGAGGAGGCATAACCCTTGGGAACATAAAATGTTCACAAGCCAATCCATTACTCACAGCAACTTCTCCACACAACTTGTAAATTATTATCAAATGATTTTACTTTATTTTTCTTGGAGATAACACTTTCTAAATTGTTCATATGTGATTTATGTACACTAATCACAATTTTTATCTAAATTCAATAAATGAACTAGTGATTCAGATCAGTTATGATCATTTCTTTCCATCGATATCAGAGCACCAGCTCTTAGTTGTGTGGTTAAGAAGGTAGAGGATGGGAACGAACTACCAGGCAGTACTAGCCTGATAACAGTGCACGGTAAACATAATGGCTTTACTACAAGAAATGATATTTAAATAGTTTTCTTAACTCTATTATTAGCACCATTTTTTCTTTCAGAACAAATGAACCTCCCAAAACTGACTACGTAGGCAACACAGATAATGAATAATGATAATGTGTCAAGATAATGAACCTGAAATGAAGATTAGACATCACTGCTATCTGTCCATAGCAGAGAGGCAGTGGAATAAGACAATCAGTATAAGAGCAGTACTTCTGTAAATGAATGGTGCACACCTGAGTAGGAATAAGATAGAAGGTATTTGCACTTGGTTTCAGTATGGTAGTTATAAGGAAGTGCAAAGATTGGAAAACACATTACTCTACAGCCCCGAAGTAACATAGATTACAATTCAAATGCATCTTATGGGGGTGGGTGGTTAAAAGGTGAGGATAGTTTTTCTTTAGATCTAGCAAATGTGCTGTTAATTTAAGGGGCAACTGGAAGAACGGGTAACAATAAAGTACCTTAACTGTTAACAAACATCTGCTGAGAGAGGGAGTTAACACTCTAAGGCCCATGAGATGCAAAAGAGACCTAAGGTCAGACAGGAGCAGCTTAGTTAATGGTTCACTGGGACATCATACCGTACTCTCACCTGAAAATTCCTTAGTTAAACTCTCCTGGTTTGTCATTGTGAAACCTAAAAGATTCAAGTGTCAGAGGCCCAGATGAGATTCGTATGCTATACATGTTGGAATATTCACTTTGTAAGCTAAGTGGCATATGTGATTGAATGTATTAAAAAAATTGAAATATATATATATATATACACACACACACATATATATACATATATACACATATATATATTCATCTGTGATGTGTGTATATATATGTATGTGTGTGTATATATGTATGTGTACACATATATATATATAAACATATAAACTAGGCTATCAGAATATTTGCAATCACATACCAGGCATCACAGATGCATAAGTTGACAGAGTAACAGAAAGGGAGAAATAACTAAACAGTCAAAATAGCCATCACAGACTTCATCTTACGAAGCCCTGAAGTAATTATGGAGAAAACCATTCAGCATCTGTTTTACTATTATTTTAAACATTCTTTCAACAGATTTTTAGGATATGACTTCCAGGTCATATCTGACATTGAACAGTTAGAAGAGGCAAAAAAAAAAAAGAAAAAGTCAGGTGACACATGACAGCCGTTCAGGAATTAAAGAAAGAGAAAAAGCCAGGCAGGGGGGCAGGAGGTGGGGGGATGAGGGGGAAGAAGGCAGCATAGGGGTTGGGGTCCACTTAGTGCAAACAGCAACTAAACTCACTAACCTTGGCATTTTTGTTTCAATCATTATTCACAGGACTACATTCATATCAGCATGTAAATAACAGCAGTAAGATTTTGTAAGGGTCAGCAGGTGGTGCAGTGGTTAAGGTGCTGGAATCCCATGTGGTCAATTGCGGCTCAAGTCCTGGACCTGGAGGCTTGAAAAATCACACCAGGTGCATGTGCATGCATGCCCAGAATCCAGAGAAGAGAATAGAGAAGGGATTGCAAAATAGCCATCCCCCTGTGAGGTGATTTCTTACTTTCCTTCTCTCTCTCTCTCTCTGTCTCTCTCTCTTTATTCAGTGAGCACACATGCCCCATGGCAAAAACCTTAAAAAAAAGATTTTGTAAGAGAATAAATTTAGAAAGGAGAAAGCTGGAGAAACCAACAACACTAGAAACTTGAGGATCTCATAAGAAGGAAGAGAAATGTGACAATACAGGAAGGAGAAATGGTTCATGATCAGTAGGTAAAAGTTATTTAAGGCAATTGTCTATTTTATTTTACTTTTTATATCTAGGACACCTTGCACTTAGTATTCATATATCTTCTAATAATCCCCAAAAGATAACTTTTTCTTTTTTTCAGGAAAGGCTCAGGTTCTAGGTCATAGTCAGTTAAAACTCCTATGAGACTGTTTCCATATGTCCTGTGTATGTAATATATGTAATATGTATTGTAGATATAAAGAAAATCTGCACATAAATTTTACATACTAGAAATTGCAAGACCAACCCATGGCATGGTGGTTAAGGTGGCTACATCCCACATGGCCCACTACACAGTTCAAGTTATGGACCCAGCTGCTTGAGAAACCCACAGGGTACATGTGAGTGCATGTCAAAAAATCTTGAGGAGAAAGAAAAATGGAGAAGAAGGGATCGCAGTGCTCCCATGGACCATGCTAGTGTGGGGGGAGGAGCACTCTCTCCCTTTCCTCTTCTCTCTACATCTCTTCCTGGGAAGCGCACCTACACTGTGGAAAAAATCATTCATTTCTTTTCAATAATTATCTTATTTTATTTATTATTATTTTTTATTTCACCAGAGAGAGGGGGAAAGTGAGATAGCAAGGCACCAGGTCCAAGACTCGAACTATGGTTGGCCATGTGGGAGTCCAGCACCTTAACCATGAAGCTGCCTCCCAACCCTGGCAAAAAATACTTTAAAAAAAAGAAAAAGAAAAAAAGAAATTATATCAGTACACTGATATAATGCTTGCATCATAAGTTAATTGACATATATCACTTGAGTTTCTTGTACATTTACATTTATCATTTGTTTCTCTTTCACTGTGATTTCTGGTTCACATATGTTCAGTGAATGTTTGTTATTGAGCTTCTTTTAGCCTAAAGATAGATATTTTAAATCTGTACTCAATATCACTAGTTATTAGAAAATTGCAACTTGAAACTATTCAATACATTGATAAACACTACTTAATATCCTCCAGAATGACTGTAATTTTTAAAAATATGTAACATGTCTTGGTGAGATCACAGAGAAACTGAAACCCTCATATATTGCTGGTGAGAATAAAACAGTGATGCCATGGGAACCAGCAGTTAGCGTAATGGCTATGTCGCTGGACTCCCACGTAGTCGACCGCGGTTCGTGTCCCGGACCCGGTGGCTTAAAACTCACGCCGGGCGCGTGTGCATGCGTGCCCAAGATCCCGGGAGGAGAATGGAGGAGAAGGGATTGCGGCGTGACCATCCCCCCTGGGGGGTGATTTCTCGCTTTCTGTCTCTATGTCTCTCTCTGTCTGTCTGGCGAGCGCACGCGCCCTACAGTGAAAATCTCTCAAAAAAAAAAAAAAACAATGATGCCATCATGAAATTTCAGTTCCTCGAAAAGTCAAAGATAGATTTACCTTCTTTCCCAGAAATTCATC
The DNA here is from genome assembly GCF_000334495.1 of Tupaia belangeri chinensis. Lineage (NCBI taxonomy): Eukaryota > Metazoa > Chordata > Mammalia > Scandentia > Tupaiidae > Tupaia > Tupaia belangeri. Next base: position 3,831,880 of record NW_006159559.1, on the reverse strand, counting down.
TTCTAGGGATAAACCCAAATAGAAGACATAATGTTCACATGAAAACTTACATACATATGTCATAGCAATATTATTCATAATGGTAAAATGTAGAAACAACTCAAGTGTCCATCAACTGACTAATGGTCATACAAAATGTGAACCCTGCAATGGACTATTATTCAGCCAAGTTTCTAGGCTGGAGTCCTTCCCATCAGCTTAGGTTTTGTCTCTGCTGAGGACTTACATTTTCAAATCTTCCTTTAATTCTCTGAGCAAAGTGCTATGAGAGAACTTCAGAAAGTTTGTGGAAAATAAAATTGTTATACAAATTTATCCTGGTTGAAAACAATTTCAGATTCCACACATAGTTTTTTCATAATATGTGTTTTATGAATTTTGAAGACTTCTAACATATTTCCATATATACATCTTCCTCACTTAGCTTAGTCAGAGACAGTTTTCTTTGTTTACAGCAAAGAACATTAACTGATGTCAGGGATCCCACTGAGATCATTTCATTACAAATAGAACTTGGAATACCTTTGGACTTGGTCAGAGGATGGTAAAAACTCCTTAACCTTGATTTGTTATTTAACATGGAGCAATCAGAGCACCTCTCTGAGGCCTGTATTTCACAACTATAAAATAAAAGTTAGGTCTTACAGCTGGTTTTATCCAACTCAGAAATTCCATAGCTTTATGAATGAAAGGGAAATGAGTGGGAAGATAAGAGTGTCATGTTTGGCATAGACTTGTTTTGCCAATATAACTTCAGAGGACTTGGAAGAACTTTTTAGGAAGAACTGTGGGGCACTTTGGCATTGTAGACCAGGACCACTGAGAGGACTCAGCCATCAGCTGACTTTCTGAAAGCTACCTCCAAAGACAGCTTTTGCCAACAGAACCAGCTGTCACAGTCCAAGCCTACATCCATGCTGGCTAAGGTTGCTGCACCCAGGCTGCTGCTTGGAACCTGTATTGGGGTCCTGCCAACAGTTGCCATTTCTAGGAAGGTATCAGCTTCTGGTGACATTTTAACTCTGATACACCCCATTCTCATCAACCTTGGATAAGTTACTCTTAAACTCTGAGAGACAGGAAAAAATTGTCAGTTCTGGCATATTGTATTTCTTGAGGAAAATGAAAAGAAGCTTCTGCCAATAAAATTCACGAATTTTTCTCCCAGAAATGTATGTAGGAGAAAAAGAGATCTATGAAAATCTCTCGAAGATGCCAGTATACTGTGCCCAGGTGTCACTGAGCTCTCTTCACAATGTGAGACTACAGGACAACCATGCCACACTAACGTCAGAGAAAAAGGAGGGGTGGTACAAGCTGTCACTCTTTTTTTCTTTTTTTCTTTTTTTCTTTTTTTCTTTTTTTCTTTTTTTCTTTTTTTCTTTTTTTCTTTTTTTCTTTTTTTCTTTTTTTCTTTTTTTCTTTTTTTCTTTTTTTCTTTTTTTCTTTTTTTCTTTTTTTCTTTTTTTCTTTTGGAGAGGTTTTTGCTATAGGGTGTGTGCTCACCAGAAAGACAGAGAAAGATGGAGAGACAGAAAGTGAGAAATCACCCCCCTGGGGGGATGGCCACACCGCAGTCCCTTCTCCTCCATTCTCCTCTCGGGATCTTGGGCATGCACGTACATGCATCTAGCATGAGTTCTAAGCTACCAGGCCCAGGACTTGAACTGTGGTCGACTACGTGGAGGTCCAGTGGTGTGATAACTTCAGAGGACTTGGAAGAACTTTTTAGGAAGAACTGTGGGGCACTTTGGCATTGTAGACCAGGACCACTGAGAGGACTCAGCCATCAGCTGACTTTCTGAAAGCTACCTCCAAAGACAGCTTTTGCCAACAGAACCAGCTGTCACAGTCCAAGCCTACATCCATGCTGGCTAAGGTTGCTGCACCCAGGCTGCTGCTTGGAACCTGTATTGGGGTCCTGCCAACAGTTGCCATTTCTAGGAAGGTATCAGCTTCTGGTGACATTTTAACTCTGATACACCCCATTCTCATCAACCTTGGATAAGTTACTCTTAAACTCTGAGAGACAGGAAAAAATTGTCAGTTCTGGCATATTGTATTTCTTGAGGAAAATGAAAAGAAGCTTCTGCCAATAAAATTCACGAATTTTTCTCCCAGAAATGTATGTAGGAGAAAAAGAGATCTATGAAAATCTCTCGAAGATGCCAGTATACTGTGCCCAGGTGTCACTGAGCTCTCTTCACAATGTGAGACTACAGGACAACCATGCCACACTAACGTCAGAGAAAAAGGAGGGGTGGTACAAGCTGTCACTCTTTTTTTCTTTTTTTCTTTTTTTCTTTTTTTCTTTTTTTCTTTTTTTCTTTTGGAGAGGTTTTTGCTATAGGGTGTGTGCTCACCAGAAAGACAGAGAAAGATGGAGAGACAGAAAGTGAGAAATCACCCCCCTGGGGGGATGGCCACACCGCAGTCCCTTCTCCTCCATTCTCCTCTCGGGATCTTGGGCATGCACGTACATGCATCTAGCGTGAGTTTTTTTAAGCCACTGGGCCCAGGACTTGAACCACAGTCAACTACATGGGAGCTCAGCAACATAGCCATCACGCTCCCTTGCTGACTCCCTTGCAATTGGAAAATATTTGTGAGCATTCTTATTTTGTGGCAGAATGGTTATTTGCATAAGTTCAATAATACAATACTATCTGTTGCCTTGCATCAAAAATTGAATTATTATGGGGTTTTGTGCAAATAACAGACCAAGTTTAGATTAACCTAATTTTTTTTTGCAAGTAAGTTAGTTTCTACCTCTCTTCAGTAAAAGGGGAAATGGAGAGAGAAAAAAAGTTTCAGAAGAAAATTACAGTGCACTGTCACTAGATTCTAGCTTTAAGATTTTTTTGTGAATCAATAAAGTGTGAAAAAAAATTTAGTATGGAAGGGACAGAGGAAAAGGGGAAGGAAAAAAATGGGTAAAAGCATGCTTAGTTGACAAAAAACGAGAAGCTATTTGCTGATGATAATGTATATAATGATATCTTTGTCTTGACTGACATGCATGGTGTTTGTGTTAGGAAAATAAACGCATACTATAAAGATGTGATAAAATGTAAAAATTAATCAAGTCATTAATTAAAAAAGAAAAAAGTAAACACATGTTAAAATTCAAACCTCCAGTGTTAATGTATTTATTCCTTATCAATCATAAATTTATCTTTTGTGTTATTTCTCTATGTATTACATAAAGCATAAAGCACTAATGCAAAAATGTTTCCCTCCCCATGTTATATAAAGCACAGAGCATTAATGAACTCAAAATGTATTATAGAAATACTTCCACAAATTTCCCTAAATTCCTTACATTTAAGTAGAATGATAATATGCAGCTTTGTCTTTTGAATCACTGAACTCCTCTTCATTCCATATAGACTCCTAACTCTGCAAGGTAAATGAATTATCTAGAAACTGCTTAATATGCTTTCCATATATTCCCCTTATCTATAGGACAATTTGAATTTTATTCAGGTTAGCATCTCACCTGGCTTCTCCCAGGCCTTCTATTCAGCCATTTCCCTTTAGAATTTACCTTTTATCTTTTCATGTTAATCACTCACAAACCCCACAGTGTCTCAGGTCCTCCACTGACCTATTCAAGACCACAGCAAAACAGGCACTAAACACATAATTCATACTTCAATTATTCCTCTTAAATATAATGGCAGGGAACATCATAATGGCTATGTCTCTGGAGTCCCATGTAGTTGACCACGGTTCGAGTACTGGACCCTGTGGCTTAAACTCCCACCAGGTGCGTGTGCATGTGTGCCCAAGATCCTGAGAGGAGAATGGAAGAGAAGGGATTGTGGCATGGCTATTCCCCCTGGGGGTGATTTCTCGCTTTCTATCTCTCTGTCTCTCTCTCTCTTTCTGGCGAGCACACATGCCCTATAGCAAAAACCTCTAAAATAAATAAATAAATAAATAAATAAATAAATAAATAAATAAATAATAAAATAAATAAATAGAAGAACCATCTTTTTCACTATACTAGTTTTAAAATGTATAATTTCAATATGTATAGTTTATCTGTATTTACCTTGGCAAACAGGACAGATTCTATTTTAAATTTCCACAATATAAGTGAGGATTTCCTCTATAAAGACCATGCTGTGTGTGTAAGTGTGTGAGAGAGATGAAGGAATTTTAAAAATAGTCTCAGCCTCCTTGACATTTTTATACTACTTATCTTCCAGTCTTGAAGATCACCCTCTGTGATTGTATGCCCTTGTAATCAGAGGATTCAATAGCTATTTTTATTAATAGAACTTTTTTTCCATATTAACCAAGTGTGGATTTTCATTTTTGCTTTAATGGCATCAATGAAGACTTGTTCAATGATATCCAGATACATGCCAGTGCTGGATTAGTTTCTGCTCCTAATTTATTTTTTCTTTTTTTAAGAGAGAGATTTTTGACATAGGACACATACACTCACCAGAGAGAAAGGGCATGACTTATTGCCACAATCCCTTCTCCTCCATTCTCCTCTTGGGATTTTGGACACACACACACACACACACACACATACATACACACACACACACACACACACACAACGTGCCTGGCATGAGTTTCAAACTGCTGGGTCCAGGACTCGAACCATGGTTGGCCACGTAGAAGTCCAGCAATGTAACCATTACACCATCTGCTGGTCCTAGTTTCTGCTCTTAATTTTTTACAGGTAAGAACATGTATATGTAGGCACAGCAAAATATCTATTTACGGCACATAAAAATTAACATGTTCACTCACATAACTCCACAATTAAGGAATATTATTGTCCTGTATGACACATTAGTATTTCTACTTAAGAAATCAACAATGTAAAGAGCATTGGGTCCAGGTAATTCTCATAAAATCAAAAGATATTAGAAGTGTCTTTCTCTGCTGTGGCTGAAAAGTGACTATTTATGTGTATCACAGGAAATTCAAACATAATGGTTGTAATTATAAGAGTTATCAGTTATCCACTCAATAGCCTATTCTTGCTCCCGGGTTAGAGCATCTATTGGGTCATCAGAAAAGTCATGACATACTTTTCTATTTTTCTGTAAAAAAATGGCCCATAATTTTTCCAATGACCTAATGTAAATGATAGAAATTCATCTTTCCAGTCTGAAGTAACTATGGAACCTAACTCTAGAAAACAATATGAAAAAAAAGAAAAAAAACCACTTGAATTTCTTCTAGAAAATATTTTAGCCTTAAAAATAGAGACATGCACATGAAGAGATTTGCCCCCTGTCTCCTCTTTGTGATCTAGTTGCCATCACATACTTTTTTTTTTTTTTTTTTTTTTAGGTTTTTGCCATAGGACACATGTACTCACCAAAGAGAAACAAAAACGGAAAGTGAACAATCAGCCTTCCAGGGGAGATGGCCTCTCCACCATCCTTTCCTTCTCCTTTATTCTCTTCTTGGAATTTTGGGCATGCATACACATGCACCTGGAGTGATTTTCAAGCCACCAGATCCAAGATTCAAACCATGGTCAGTCATGTGGGAATCCAGTGCCTTAACCTCCACACCGTCCGATAACAGAACTGTACCAGCTTTCTATAACCACGCATGAGCCAAAGGACAAGCCTACATCCTGAGCAAATACTGAAAGAGCCTGGATTATTTGCTGGCATCGTTGTGCCAGTAAATCGCCTCCTTACTACCTGCCTCTGGGCTTCTTATTTGTCAAATTTAATGTGCTAATTAATAGCTTATGACATTCTTGGTTTTTTATTACCTGCAGTCAAAAGCTGTCTTTTTTGGTTTGTTAGGTATTTATTTTCAGCATGTATCTCAAAAGAAATCACTTTCCCACCAAGAAGAATTAATTGTAATATAAGCCCTACCTTTACACAGTGAACCAGAGAAGACAGAGAGAGGAAAATCATTGACATGGATATGCAGATCAAAATTGTTCAGAATTATCAGGTCAAGTAAATACACAAGAACTATTCACGAGGTTAAGGAGTAGAATTTATGAGGTGCATATAGGAGTAATATAAAGTACCCACATAAATGAATTAATAAAGACTCTAATTTGATTAAGTTCATTTTAAAAAACAGAATAAAGACCTGAAACTGAAAAGAAACATTTCCAAGATTTCCACAGGACACCCAGGAATAGACCAGTAGAAGTAAAACAATACAAGGAGACAGAATTTGAAGTAATCAGACAGTCTCTCTCTTGGCCTCTGTAACTGTTATCTCCAGTACTTAGTAATATCATTGGCTGATAAAGAATTTATAGGAAAAAATACTTTCATGCTTAAGTCAGTTTTAAGATTTATGCGTATTGGGACCAGCAATTGTTGTAATGGCTATGTCGCTGGATTCCCATGTAGCCAACCACGGTTCAAGTGCTGGACCCAGTGGCTTAACACTCACACCGGGTGTATGTGTGTGTGCGTGTGCGTGTGTGTGTGTGTGTGTGTGTGTGTGCGTCCCCAAGATCCTAAGAGGAAAATGGATGAGAAGGAATTGTGGCATGGCCACCCTCCCTGGGGGGTGATTTCTCACTTTCTGTCTCTCCATCTCTCTCTCTTCTTTCTGCCAAATGCATGCACCCTATAGCAAAAATCTCTCAAATAAAAAAAAAAAGATTTATGCATATTAAATAAATCTCTTAACTAATCTCAAGTTCTAGAACTAGTAGTGATTTTTTTCAAATTGGTATCTAGATTGATTAGATTATACCCAGAAACTACCCCAAATTTGTTGCATGTAGTAAATATTCTTTCTCTGCCCAAATACTATCTCTCTCATACACACACACACACACATATATCATATATATATATGATATGTGTGATATATATCTCTTATATATCCCATAGATATATGGGATATCTCTGATATATATTTTTTTTTTCAGAATATGTCTACTAAGACCAGGAAGCAGGGTACAGGTTTTATGACAACTAGTTGGGCACTGCATAAAATGTCTGTGAAATGAGATCTGATCTATGGCTCTCAGTCCATAGACTTTTTCACAGTCCCTTACCACTAGATTCAGAAAACATGGAAAAGACTCATTTGGAAAATAGATCATGTGATAGGGGGAGAACTGTTAATATGTGAAAATCTAGCTTGTCGTTTATCCATCTCCCTGGTGTAGTTAAGGCTTTAAAAAGATAAACTCTTAAGAATACAACATAAATCTAGTCAGTTGTTCTGTGGTTTCAGCATTAGGTCCCCAACATCCTTTCATTCTCTTTCCTTCTGCATCTGAGAGCTTGAATTTGACACAGCAAAATCAAGTACAGAGAATCACTGGATGCACACTGGAGAATATTTGAGAGACACAGAAAGGGCAGCCTTCTCACTGTCTAAGAAGATGAAATCCTGCTGGGGTTTTATTGACTGCATCGAGATTATTCAATATCTTTTTCTAGGAATAGAGGCTGGGAACACATACCATTTCAGTCCTGTAATTGAGAAGGAAGATTAATGACCAAGTTTCATTCTTTCAGAGATCTCAATAATTTTCCTTGCCAATTGCAAAATATCTTTAGAAGTTCAGGGAATTTTGCATAGTATTTTTAATTACACATGCCCAAATTCAATGTATAATTTATAAATCCGAAAATGAGGCTAGGGTCTTTTGTTCTGATTCTTTGCATCCAAAGTACTTATGTTATTCAAGTTATATTTGATATCATTTGGTATGTTTTCTACTGATAAAAGAAAATTTTATTTTTCCCATATCTAGAGTCTCCTGGACTAAAATTAATACGTTATAGAAATAATATATCAGTATTTTTAGTAGAAAATCTGCTCGAATCTTAGCTCTAAATATGTTTACATTGAATGACAAACCATTGTCCGTGAATCCTAAGAATACAATAAACAGCATGTATTATAAATTGACTCTGTCCAGGCACTTGCCAGGCTATTTTGCATAAAATAAATTCATACTTTTTACAACATCATTTTTTCCAGATGTTCCTACTACTACTCTATTTGTATTTTCATGTGATAACTCTAAAGAAAGCCTTATTTCTCTTTTATATATATATATATTTTTTTAAATTATGGCAATGTTTTTGGCCTCTGTTTATGCAAAAATGAAAATAACAACTTAATGTTTCAAGGAAGTCAGGAGGCAGAGCCAAGCCCAATATCATTATATGCTTCTAATTTTTCTTGAAAAAGTAAAATACGTTATTGAGCATTCTTGGCTTTTTCAGTTAGCTCATTTGAACCTCACAATCACCCTCTGATATGTATTAATACATACATGTTTTTTAAGTGGGACAATAATATTTTGACTTATCTTTCAGAAGTAAGCATAGTTCCACTTATAAGATAAAGATAGAGGGAACCAGCAGTTGGTGTAATGGCTATGTCGCTGAACTCCCAAGTAGTCGCGGTTCGTGTCCCGGACCCAGTGGCTTAAAGCTCACGCCCGGCACGTGTGCGTGCATGCCCAGGATCCTGGGAAGAGAATGGAGGAGAGGGGATTGTGGAGTGACCATCCCCCCTGGGGGATGATTTCTTGCTTTCTGTCTCTATGTCTCTCTCTGTCTGTCTGGCGAGCGCACACGCCCTGTAGCAAAAACCTCTCAAAAAAAAGAAAGAAAGAAAAAAAAAAAAAAAAGATAAAGATAGATACCAGCAAATGTTAGGGTAACTTCTTCAAGTTCATATACCCCCATTACTGGACTTCTGGTAGGTCCCATGCTCTTTTCCTGGTAGCACACAACAAATTTTTCTAAAGATGCATTTTATTTTATTTGTCATTATTATTTTTTTTTACTTTGACCAGAGACAGTGAGAGAGAGAGAGAGAGAAAGGAAAATTGAGAAAGCAAGTCACCAAGTCTGGAATCCAACCACAGTCAGCCATGTGAGTCCAGCACCTTAACCACCACGCCACCTGCTGGTCCCACCACAAACATATTTGACTCTTTTTTTCTATAAAAAAAATTTAAATATGCTGTTCCTATCTCTTAAAATCATCAAGAAAATCTCTCTACTTCTCTTCTGCCAGTTAAAACTATAAACACCATGAGACTGCCTTTCTAAACAACAGACTGATCCTTATTCTGAAATTGTTCTTCAAAGCAGTCACCTTGAAATTCTTTAGCCCCATTAAAAGCATACCTCATTGACCAAAACATGTTTAAAATGCTTTGGGAGTTACTTTAAGAACCAAGTTACAACCCACATAAGAATATCACTTTCTCTATTTAATAGTTACACCACATTTTTTTAAAAAAATTAATAACAGTTTAATCACGCACATTTTTTACCAGAGGAGGTTCTGATTTCTTTGGACCTTCCCCAAATATAATATTTTTGCTCAAAGTATGAAAAATTTTCACTGTTAAACACAATTTTTAAGATTTGTCATAGTCTTGAGGGACAATTCCACAAGAGAAATTCCAAGAATGACTTGTCCAAAGGCGGCATCCCTGAAATGAGCAGGGAGCCTGCCAAAGTGATTACTTTGATGGGACAGACTTTCCCTTAGAGTAGGAGTTTGAAATTTTATTCAAAAATAAGTGTAATTCAAAAATTTGTCTCACATCATGTACTATATGTGTTTGTAGTATACACATGGAGTCAAGGGGGGGGGGATTACATAGATTTTTGCCTTAAAATGGGAAGACATTCACCTGACTACCAACATTAAGCCCTCTAGAGACAATGATTTTTTTCTGAACTAGCAATGATTCAATTGCCAAATAACTTCTGATCTTACGATCTAACAAGTTTCAGTTCAATCTACCAATTTTCCTATTATGCCACTTTTAAGAGAAGGGATCATTTTAACCCCAGTAGAGTATTTCAGTAAATTACCCACTGTAGAAACGCTAAGGATGTGTTATAACACCTCTTTCCTTCCACAGAAATAATATCTTTCTGACATTTTGACAAGTTAATGAAGCATCTCTCTCTCATCTGAAACAGTCAGTTGGCATTCCTTCATCAAGCAAGTAAGCTTCCAAGTGTTTCTTCACTTGACCCTCAAAATACCTTTTAACACTTTTCTTACGAGTGATGTCAACTGGCATGCAAGTCACTTGGTACATTACCAGACTTTTTAAAAATAATTCCATCACACTGGCTAATCCTAGGGGGTCTCCAGAACTAAGTGCACTTGTAAAACTATTCATAAAAAGAGTCTCCTATTTCTGTCTCTACTTCCTTTAACACCCTGGTTATGTTTTACTTGGATCAGTAAGTACATCAAAACTTAAAGCCTTCTAGAATTTGGTCCATTTTTCAACTGATCAAGAAGCCTGTTCTCTGAACCACCATTCCTCTTACTAATAAATTTGATTAAGGTAAATTCCCCTTTTTGAAACCAGAAACCATATTTTTCTACTATACACACCATGCTAGCACTGGGTTTAGTCTCCATTAATTTACCACTTGGATCTTTAAAAGTTCTCATCTTTTTCCTAGGCTATGTATATATTCTTTAAAAGCCTGTCAGCAGTTGAAATGTTTCGTCTTGCTTGAAATTAATTTTCCACTTTTATTGTTACAATTATTTGGCAGGTTTTATGGCTTTATAATAATTCCCTTGAGCCCTTTGAACCTGTTATGCTTTTTATGTTTGTGCTTAATGTGTTTCCTTAGCAACACATGGATTCTGCCGACTGTCTGTGCCATGAGACTTAGGGAGCGAACTTGTCCAAGATGTGAAATGCAGATGATTGTCACAAGCTCTGATATTTTGGTGATGTCCAAAACAGTTTTTAAATTATTGTTGAAATCAGAAGAAATGTTTCAATTCAACCTTATTTTTTCTTTCAGTATGCTTCCTGTATTTCTTTGATTCATTTCTACTTCTTTTACTAAAATAAGTGTTTAATATTTGGTTAATAATGTCATAGAAATGTAAAATAGGAAAACTTTATCAATTCCCCCCAGAAAAAATCATTTCTACAAATCCCATTTGCTTAATTAAGTTTTAAAACTAGTGAATCACACTAAAACCCCATGATGTTTCCATTTCACTGCAGAAATACTACCCATTCATTCATTCAACAAGTATTCATATAACAATGCTGTCTATATGGTTGTTTTACAAAGGATACATTATTGCAAATTTTTCATAGTTTCTTGTAGGCATTTCACTATACCAGTATTTGTGGTTCTTATAGAATGGGGTCCTCTCCCCAAATGTGGTCAATTTTAGCAATTCTCTAGAGCAAGAGCAGTTAATCACAAACAGTATTCCCTTCCTTGTCAATGCAGGGGATGACTATCACACTGAAACCAAAGCAGAGTTAATAAAATAAACGTTAATAAACAAATAAATGATTTGTTTTAAACCTTTGCTTTCTAGAGAAAAAAATGCAACATGGTAGAAAATTTACAGACTTACTGGGAAGCATAACTAAGTTTAAATCTTGGCTGTTTCCCTTCCTGTGTGAACTTGGGCAAGGACATCTCACTGAGTTTTCTTATGTATAATGTAGGTTACTGTGATTAAATTACATGTAAAAGGGGCCAGTAGGTGGTGCAGTCATTAAGATGTTGAACTCCTCGGTGGCCAACTGCTGTTTGAGTTCTGGACCCAGAGGCTTGAAACTCATGCCAGACACGTGTGTGTGCCCCAAAATCCCAAGAGGAAAATGGAGGACAGGAGATTGCAGCATGGCCATCCCTTCTAGGGGGTGATTTCTCACTTCCTGTTTCTCAATTTCTTTCTGTTTCTACAGTAAGTTCATGTGCCCTAAAGCAAATTCTCAAAAAATAAAAAAAATTACATATGTAAAGATTTTGGCTTGTAGTTGATATTAAACATTCTTCATGTTTTTGGGGGTTTTTTTGGAGAGGTTTTTGCCATAGGGCACGTGCACTCGCTAGACAGAGAGAAACAGAGAGACAGAAAGCGAGAAATCAACCCCCAGGGGGATAGCCATGCCACATTCCTTCTCCTCCATTCTCCTCTTGGGATCTTGGGCACACACACACACACACACACACACACACACACGCCCGGCGTGAGTTTTAAGCCTCCAGGTCCGGGACGCAAACCGTGGTCAACTACATGGGAGTCCAGCAACATAGCCATTATGATAACTGCTGGTCCCACATTCTTCATGTTTTAACGTTCGAAATTATTTTTGTCTTCACAAAAATTGTACATGTTAATCGTTTAAATATTATACAGTAATTCTTTCTTATCCATAGTATAAAGATTCTTGAAAATTCCAATGAGAGAACTGTTGAGGAACTTAAAATTTTACAACAAAAAAGTGTTCATTTATCTCAGTTTTTATTTTATATATTTTGAAGCTGAGTTGTTAGTTGCATAAACATTTAGTATTATTGTATCCTCTTAGTAAACTGATCTTATTATTAACATGTAGTATCTGTATTCCTGGTAATGTTCCTTGTTGTGAACGTAATTTCATTTGTATTTACATTTTTTATTTAATTTTATTTACTATTATTTTTAAATATGCTACAGAGCATATGTGTTCACCAGAGAAAGGGAAAGTGAGAAAGTGAGCCAACAGGCCTGGGACTTGAACGCAGTCAGCCATGTAGGAGTCCAGTACTTTAATCCCCATATTAAGTGTAATTGTAAATATAGTTTTATTATATCTTCCACCTTCCATAACCTTTTTAATGTTCTATCTGTTCTTTGCACCTTATTTCTTTCCTCCAGACTCATTTTATATTAAATATAATTTTAATATTCCTCTTAATTTTCACTATTATCTTATTGATTTATTTATTTTATCATTTTTGGCAGTTGCTTAGGGTTACAAAATGCACTTTTAATCTATTGCATGCTAACCTCAAATGATATATCAATATTATAACACAAACTATAAGATACTTACAGAAGGGACCAGATACCCATAACGAAGCAGTTAATCTCATAGCATAGTGGTTATTATTGCCAGATCTCACATGAATGACTATGGTTCAAATCCCAGTTCCAAGGGCTTCAAAACAGGCTGGGCACATGTGCATACATGGATAAATAGAAAAGGGATTGAGGCATGACCACACCCACTGGGTGCGATGCATTCTCCATCTCTCTCTGTATCACTCTCATCTCTCTCTGGCAGTTTAAATAAATAGATAAGTTGTGGAAGTTCACCTTTGTTTCTCTCTCATATCCTTTGGGATATTATTGTCATGTGTTGTCAACTGCTTTTATTTTGGCTTTAAACAACAAAGATTTATTTATTTATTTATTTATTTATTTATTTATTTAGCAGTTTTTGCCTTTAGGGTGTGTGTGCTCACCACAGACAGACAGAAAGACACAGTGAGAGGGGAAAAAATCACCCACAAGGGGGATGGCCACACTACAGTCCTTTCTCCATTCTCCTCCTGGAATCTTGGACATGTCCCCACACGTGCCTAGAGTGATTTTCAAGCCACCAGGTCTGGGATTCAAACTATGGTCAGTCATGTGGGAGTTCAGCAAAGTAACAACTACACCATTTGCTGATCTCAATAAAGATATTTTTAAATAAGAGAAAATATCTTTCATATTTGCCAACATTTTACCATTTCCAGCACTCTTTCTGCCCAGGTCTAAATTTTATTTGCCACCCAGCCTCTGTGGCACAACTGGACTACGAAGCTAGAAGCCACATGCCAACTGAAGTTCAAGTCCCTGGTTCTGCCAGCCTGAACAACATGCCAGATGTGTACATGGGTGCCCAGGAATGTCCATGAACTAGAGAACTAGAGGATGGAGACTGTGGTGTCCCCAAGTTCTATAAAGGGTGCTTCTTTCTCTCTCTCTCACTCATGTATGTGCCACGTATACATACACACAATCATTGATGAAATATTAAAATTTTAATTTTTTGGTATCTTTTTATGTCTTCCTGAAGAATTCCCCTCCTTTAATTAAAGTCTGAGAGCAATGACTGGCTTTTGATTTAACTAAAAAAAAAACTCTTTTTACATTTTAAAATATAATTTTACTAGATATAGAAGTCTAAAGAATTAGATTCTAGTTACAAGTTCTAGTTTATTTCAAATATGGACTAATATCATCTACCTTATTGAGAGAAACCTTTTAATTAACAAAAGCTTTTAGGTGAAATTTTCTGAAGAATTTTCAAAGTAAAACTTTGTCTAATATCTCTCCCGCTTCTCAATTATTTTTTAAACTTTTGTTTGTTTTGCTATATAATCACTTTAAGACTCCATATGATTTTTTTTTTTTAATTCAGAGACAAGAAGAAGGCAGATTCTTTTCCTAATGAAATCTTGTTTCAAGCTCAATAATCCAAGTATTGGGACCAGCAGTTAGCGAAATGGCTATGTCGCTGAACTCCCATGTAGTCAATCGCAGTTTGAGTCCCAGACCCGGTGGTTTAAACTCTCACCGGGCTCGTGTGCATGCGTGCCCAAGATCCCTAGAGGAGAATGGAGGAGAAGGGATTGTGGTGTGGCCATCCCCCCTGAGTGGTGATTTCTTGCTTTCTGTCTCTCTGTCTCCCTCTTTCTTTCTGGTGAGCACATGCGCCCTATAGCAAAAACTTCTCCAAAATAATAATAATAATAATAATAATCCAAGTATTATATATTAACCATAGGGAATTATGATCCGTTGCTTCCAGTGGAAGTGGTGCAGTGGGAAGAATAGGTGCCCACCAAAGATATCCAAGTTCTAATTTCTGGGAACCTGTGAATATGTTAGGTTTCATGGCAAAGGCCAATTAAGGTTGCAGATAGCATTAAGGTTGCTAATTAAATTATTTTTAAATGAAAATAGTACCTTATATAATCCAGGGGTACCCAACGTAACCCTAAGGATCCTGATAAGTGGAAGAAGTCTAAAAAAAAAAACAGATAGATAAAAGTATGAAAAGAACTTGGCCAGTGTTGCTGCTTTAAAAATTGAAGAATGGAAATACAAACCAAAGGATACAAATAATATCTAAAGACTGGAAAGAAAACAATGAAATAAATTTTATTTGCTACCCAGCCTCTGTGGCACAACTGGATTACGAAGCTAGAAGCCACGTGCCAACTGAAGTTCAAGTCCCTGGTAGGGAACCAAAGAAATAGGTTATTCTCTAGAATCTCCAGAAAGGAGCATAACCATGCCAACATCCTGATTTTATCCCAGTGGGACCCGTTTCAGACCTGTGACCTCCAGAACCATAATATAATATGTTCCTATTGTTTTCAGTTATAACCATTATGTCAGTAAATGGAATGAATACCAATTTTGCTACCTGAGAATAGGATGCTGCTATATTTATGTCGCTGAACTCCCATGTAGTCAATCGCAGTTTGAGTCCCAGACCCGGTGGTTTAAACTCTCACCGGGCTCGTGTGCATGCGTGCCCAAGATCCCTAGAGGAGAATGGAGGAGAAGGGATTGTGGTGTGGCCATCCCCCCTGAGTGGTGATTTCTTGCTTTCTGTCTCTCTGTCTCCCTCTTTCTTTCTGGTGAGCACATGCGCCCTATAGCAAAAACTTCTCCAAAATAATAATAATAATAATAATAATCCAAGTATTATATATTAACCATAGGGAATTATGATCCGTTGCTTCCAGTGGAAGTGGTGCAGTGGGAAGAATAGGTGCCCACCAAAGATATCCAAGTTCTAATTTCTGGGAACCTGTGAATATGTTAGGTTTCATGGCAAAGGCCAATTAAGGTTGCAGATAGCATTAAGGTTGCTAATTAAATTATTTTTAAATGAAAATAGTACCTTATATAATCCAGGGGTACCCAACGTAACCCTAAGGATCCTGATAAGTGGAAGAAGTCTAAAAAAAAAAACAGATAGATAAAAGTATGAAAAGAACTTGGCCAGTGTTGCTGCTTTAAAAATTGAAGAATGGAAATACAAACCAAAGGATACAAATAATATCTAAAGACTGGAAAGAAAACAATGAAATAAATTTTATTTGCTACCCAGCCTCTGTGGCACAACTGGATTACGAAGCTAGAAGCCACGTGCCAACTGAAGTTCAAGTCCCTGGTAGGGAACCAAAGAAATAGGTTATTCTCTAGAATCTCCAGAAAGGAGCATAACCATGCCAACATCCTGATTTTATCCCAGTGGGACCCGTTTCAGACCTGTGACCTCCAGAACCATAATATAATATGTTCCTATTGTTTTCAGTTATAACCATTATGTCAGTAAATGGAATGAATACCAATTTTGCTACCTGAGAATAGGATGCTGCTATATTTTAACATCTAAAATTGTAGGAGTGGCTTTGGAATTGAGCAACAGGTAGGGGCTTGAAATCTTTGAAGAACATGACATAAAAAGTCTACATTGCATTGAACGGACTGCTGGTATAAATATAGATGTGAATGATTCTTCTAGTGAAGACTCAGAAGGAAATGGGACTGTGTTTTTGTAAAATGGGATAAAGGAAATCTTTGTTAGATAGTGGCAGAAAACTTAGAATAATTGTGTGCATTCTTCCTTGTAAAGAACTCATAAGTGATGAACTTAGATATTAGCTGAGCAGATTTCTTTTTCTTTTTTCTTTCTTTTTTTTTTTTTTTTTGGAGAGATTTTTGCTATAGGACGTGTGTGCACTCACCAGACAGAGAAAGACAGAGACAGAAAGCGAGAAATCAACCCCCAGGAGAGATGACCATGCTACAATCCCTTCTCCTCCATTCTCCTCTCTGGATCTTGGGCACACAGGCACACGTGCCCAGCTTGAGTTTTAAGCCACCAGGTCCTGGAGTTGAACCACAGTCCACTACATGGGAGTCCAGTGACATAGCCATTAAGCTAACTGCTGGTCCCTAGCTGAGCAGATTTCTAAGCACAATGTTGAAGGTATGATCTGGTTTCTACTTAAAAATGTAAGAGGAAAAAGATAAGGAGGGGGAGAACTGTTAAACAAACAAAAAAAAAAAAAAAAAAAAGCCAAGCCTTGATTTGGGTAATTGTATGTGTATCTAGATTACAGACACACAAGAATTAAGAGATTCACTGTCAGGAAGCATACTCTATAGAAATAACTAAGGATGTGACTAAACAGCTTTTTCCTAATAGTTTAGAAATATCAAAAGTTCACACAAAAGGTTCTTTGAAAAGATTATACATATGGCTCATAGATCTTTTCAACCATGTCAGCTGAAGGAAAAAAGAGAATAGATTATCTAGAAAAGAAATATAAAGGGTCCTCTTATCTAACATTGAGTTCCATGCTATAAATAGGAGACTCAAAAGGTTCTTGATAATGATATATTAACAAAAATATTGCCAACTAGTATTGAAGGGTATAAAAAAAAGACAAAATAAAAGAGACTGCCAGAGTTCTAAAATTCCATAGGCTACAAACATGCTGATGAAACTACTCAGCTGGAAACACATACTACCTTTCATGCAAAAGAAACAATGACTCAGCACAAATCTAAAATGGCTGAGACTTAAGCCCATGGATCGGACCTTCAAGTCACAGAGAATTATTCCAATGTTTTAAAACTAAACGGAGTTTACCTGGTTGAATTTCAGAATTTCTCAGTGTTTTCATTTTTTCCCACTGATTTTCTCCTTTTTCAAACCTGAATGTTTATTATATTCTTAGAATATTCCAAGGGAAAATTCCATCAGCTGAAAATTGCTCTTCACATCCTAACACAATTAAAAGTATGCTATTCTGTTATTAAATGAGATAAAAATATGTACCTTTGTCCTTTTAACTGTAAAGTGGAATTAATAAAACCTTAATGAGAGAAGATACATAATTCTAGCAAAATGCTTGTTACATGGCAGGCTTTTAATCAATGCTATTCGGAAAAGTGCTAAATGTGTAAAGTATTAATTTACTATGTGCTAAAATTTCCATTATTACTAGCTTAAAATACACCAAAAATTTTTATTTTATAAAATCATCTCAATTTTATTTAAATTTTTACTCTAAAATGGAAAAAAAAGTACTCCATTCTAAAACTTAGAACACATGGTTTTATAGTAAAGGGAGTAATATGTGTGTGTATCTAGTCTAAAGCTGTGAAAACAAGAAAAAAAGCAAAATTTTGTGAGTTCAATAAACAGATACCCAAGAAAATTAACTGCTTAGTTATTGTTTTTTACTTTTATTTCTTCTTGTTCTGGCTTTTTTGTAAACAGATATATGGAGGTACAATTCACATGTGATAAAATCCACTTGTTGAAAGTATACAATTTAATATGAGGAGATTTCAAAAAGTTCTTGAAAAAATGGAATTAAAAGGTAAAAATAAAAAATATAAACTTTACTTCTCAACATAAGCTTCATCAAGTTTAAGACACTTTTGTAAGTACGATGGTATTCTTTAAGTTCATCCCTAAAGAACTGAGTGTGGGAATTTAACCATGTCAGTGCAGTCTACTTTTACTTTACTATTTTTTGCTGTAAGGTACGTGCACTCACCAGAGAGAGAAAAAGTGAGAAATCACCCTCCCCAGGTGGTATGGCCAGACCACAATCCCCTTCTCCTCCATTCCCCTCTTGGGGTTTTTGGCATGCACGCACATGTGCTCAGTGTCAGTTTTAAGCTGCCAGGTCCAGGAATTAAAAGGCTGTCGAGTACATGGTAAATGAAACCATTACACCATCTGACGGTCCCTACTTTTACATTATTAACTGAAGAAAAATGGATACTCTTTAAAGTTTTTTTCAAGATCAGAAAAAAAAAAAACAAAAAGTCAAAAGAAGTCAAATGAAGAAAGGAAGGTAGGTACCTAATCATTTCCCATCAAACTTATCCTTGTTTGATGGCAGAAATTAGCAGAAGTATTGTTCTGGTGAAGGACAATCTGATGAAGCATTCTTGGATGTTTTTCTGCTGAAACTTCAGCTAACTTTTTCAAAACAGTCTCATAATAAGCAGAAGTTCTTTGGCAAATTGTCTTCAGCATCCTAGAAATATGTTAAAACCAATTTTGCTCTTGACCAGCCCGTTTTTGCTTTGACTAGGCCATTTCTACCTCTTGGTGGCCATTGCCTTGATCATGTTTTGTCTACAGAATCATACCAGTAAAGTCATGGATCATCTCCTGTTACCAGTCTTTGAGTAAATGCCTCAGGATCTGACCCCATTTGTTTACATTTCCACTGGAAACCTCTGTTCTTGTCTGCAGTTCATCTGGGCACAAACGTTTTGACATTCAGCAAGCAGAAAGTGCTCAATTTTAGTCTTTCAGTCAGAATTGTGTAAGCTGAACCAACTGACAGGTCTATGGTGTAGGCTATTATTTCTGTTGTTAGTCATCAGTCCTGTTCAGTTAGGACACAAACAAGATTAATTTATTTCTCACAGATGGATGCACATGGTCTGCTGCTGTGGGTATCATTTTTAACATTTGTCTAATCCCTTCTTAAAGCAAGTTATATATTTGTAAACTGCTGATTTCTTTGGGGGCACTGTCACCACAAACTTTTTACAAATCATTAATGATCTCACCATTCTTCCACCCAAGCTTCATTATAAATGTGATGCTTTTTCTTGCTTCAATCTTAGCAGAATTCATATTGCTCTGATAGTTGCCCTTCTCAAATTGATGTCTTATCCTTCTTAGTGCCTCAAACTCGATTTTGTTCAGACAGGTTATATATAACAAGTTAGAAGTTTATTTTGATCCAGACAAGATCTCTAGGCTCTATAGTTTAGTAGTTAAAGGAGCTGGATTCCACATGGGCAACCATCATTTGAGTCCTGACAGCTTGAGAAACGTGCTGGGTATGTATGCATCTGTGTCCAAAATCCTGACAGGATGAAGAAGTAGAGGAGAAGGGATAGCAGTATGATCACACCCCTTGGAAGGTGCTTTCTCCCGCTCTCTATTTCTCTGTCTCCCTCCAGTGAGTGCATATGCCCTCTAGCAATTAAAATAAAAAATTGATATCCATACATATTTTTTCATAGTACATATTTTCCATGAGCTGTTTGAAGATCCTTTATAGCTTCTAATGTATCTACAGAATTGTGCAACCACCATCATAATCTAATTTTAAAACCTTTTCATCATCCTAAAAGGAAACTTCTTACCATTAGTAGTAATTACTCACTTCTCCCCTCAAAAATCTCTAAATAATTGGTAATACTACTTTATAGCTTTGCCTGTTTTATACACATTTCATGTCAATATATGGAATTATACAAAGGAAGTCTTTTGTGACTGTCTTCACTCCTTAATTCTTTTTTACTCCATTTTTCAAACTATACACAAGGTGTGTGCACTCACCAGACAAACAGGAAATGAGAGAAAGAACCTCTCAATGGGGCATGGCCACACCACAGTCCATTTTCCTCCAGTCCTCTAACCCTTGAGGATTTTGGTGTTTCAGGCATGCACACAATATGCTTTTCAAGTCTGGATATAGGATTCAAACCACAATCTACCATGTGAGAGTCAACTCACTATGCATAGCACTTAAGCACCATACTACAGGGTCAGCCATTTCCTTAAATTATTATATAACCAGCTCAAAGTTATTTCCTAAAGTAGAAATTAACGTGAACATTCTGTAAATGTGGAGATGAAGTTATAAAACTTTAGACAATTTTCCAAATAAAATATACAAATGGCCAGTATACACATGGAAAAAATGCCCAGCATCAGGGCCAGACATTGGCACAGTGGTGACAACTGGATTTACTTGGGAAAGGTTGAGCTCACATCTCGGGAGCTCCTTGAACACACCAGGTGTGCACATGTATGCTCACAGTCCAAGCTGACTGAGAATGGGGGTAGATCGTGGAGTAAAGACCCTGTTGGGAGTGTGTCTCTTTCTTGATATCTCTCTCTCTCTCTCTCTCTCTCTCTCTGACTTTCTCTTTCATGAAAGAAACAAATTTTTTTTTAAATGCCCAGAACCATTACCCATTAGGAAAATGTAAAATAAAATTAGTGAGATACCACTTTATGTCCAATAAAATGGCTATAATAAAAAAGACAATACATAAGTAGTGCTAATGAGAATGTGGAGAAATTAGAACCCATGTACATTGGTGATGGGAATATAAACTTTTGGAGCCACTTTGGAAAACAGTCAGCAGCTCCTCAAATGGTTAAACATTAATCAATCTATTTCATTCCTAGGTATAGTCTACTCCTAGGTATAAACCCAACAAAAATGAAAATATATGCAAAAATATGTGCATGCAGGTTAAAAAAGCATTATTCAAAATTGCCAAAAGGTAGAAACAAGCCAAATGTCTATCAAGTGATGAATGGATTTAAAAATCTAGTATGTCCATGCAATGAGATATTATAAATGAAGCATTGATCAACACTACAACATGGGTGAACCTTGAGAACGTTATGCTCAGGTAAAGAAGCTAGTTACAAAGGACCACATACTGTATGATTCCGTTTTCACGGAATGTGCGGAATAGGACATCTATAGAGCCAGGAAATAGTATAGTGGCAGCTTAGAGCCCGGGAGATGTGGACTTCTGGAAGTGACAGCTCAGAGACGTAGGGGTATGAGGTTGCTTTTTGGAGTAATGGAAATGTTCTAAAACTGTGGTGATGGATGCACAACTTTGAGAACAGTTTATGAAAAGCCATTAAAATATCAAATTGCATGGCATGTGAATTGTATCTCATAAAGCTATGTTTTAGAGGAGATAAGCAAACAAAAAAAGACTCAAAGAAAAATCTATTTGTCTTTTTCTGTAATAAATATACAATACTGATGAATCAAAATAAAAATTTTAACATTTCTATTCAGACTAAGCATAGATTAAAATCCCATCAAACAATCAGATGTCCAAAATAAAGTATATATTGACAGTTGTTCCAAGTTTCCAGGACATTTCCAACCTTTAAAATAAAATCAGACTGAGACAAGAATATCATTCGCTTCAGGTTCAAAACAAGGAAATATGTGTTAGGGAATATTTGGTCAAATTTAACATTATAGAATCACTGATATATTTTATCTCTAAAAGAGCAGCAGCGGGACAAGCAGTTGGCATAATGGCTATGTCGCTGGACTCCCATGTAGTCGACTGTGGTTCGAGGTCCAGACCTGGTGGCTTAAACTCATGCAGGGTGTGTGTACATGCATGCCCAAGATCCCCAGAGGAGAATGGAGGAGAAGGGATTGCAGTGTGGCAACCCCCCTGGGGCCTGATTTCTCGCTTTCTGGCTCTCTGTCTCTTTCTGGCAAGCGCACGTGCCTGATAGCAAAAACCTCTCAAAAAAAAAAGAAAGAAAGAAAGAAAAAGAGCAGCAGCTACAAGCAAACTCCTTTTATCTCCAAGGAAATACGATTGTCTTGTCAGTTTCCATTACTCTCAACAGCAACATTTCCCATAATTTCTGTTCTTAACCTCGCAATCAGCTGATGAACGATATTTTTCAAACATCCTCCTAAAGAGATAGGGATAAGTATGATGCTTTATGTCGATCCCTTTTATTAAAGTTTAAAAAGTCAAAAATAAGAGAAAATCTTTTTTTTTTCCTTTAGTCAAACCAAAAAAGCAGCAGAACTTTCTGGAAAATATCCTGATTTGGCAAATACACTTACAAAATTGGCATCATTAGATACATTGATCAAAGATTATATGTAATATACATCTTCTATTCAAGTCCAGATATTATTTAAAACATTCAGTGCCAACATTAATTTTGTTTTCTACCTAGAACATACCGAGTGTTCAAAAAAGTTATATAGGGGACCAGCAGATGGTGTAATGGTTATGTCGCTGTTCTCCCACATGGTCAACCATGGTTTGCATCCTGGACCAGTGGATTAAAACTCACACCTGACACACATATGTGTGTGTGTGCCCAAGATCCCAAGAGGAGAGTGGAGGAGAGAGGATTGTGGCATGGCCATCTGCCAGGGATAATTTCTCACTTTCTGTCTCTTTGTCTCTCTGGCGAGCACACATGCCCTATAGCAAAAATCTCTCTCTTTCTCTCTCTCTCTAAAAATAAAAATTTAAAAAGCTATAATAGTCACTTAATTATACACTGAAAATGAATTTGATGATGTTATGATAGAAAATAAATTAGGGGTTGGGGTGAAGGGAATTAGTTGACAAGGTGGGAGGGTAAGATTTAGCAGTTAATTCTACTATAAAGATCAGTAAGTATAGTGAGGCTAATATTTTTTAGTCAACAATTATTGACTCAAATCCCATAGTGTTCTGGGTGCTAACAAGTACCAATGAATAAGACAGACAAACTCTCTGTCCTTAGAGAATTTTTAATTCTAATGGTTATAAAACACAAACACAAACCTTTCTTTCTCTGCAGTCTCACAATGCGTAATAGAACATCAGTAGGTTAACATGTCCTGGTCTGAAATTTTATCTAGTGCCATTTAGGAATCTTGACATCATGAACAGAAAACAGTAATAAATCACTTTTGACCAGTCCTTGGTTACATAGACAAACAGATACATCTGACATGGCAACCACCTCTTCATATCCTTCACAATAATAGCAAAGCTATCTCCTTCAATGAATGCTCAGGTTCATGGACTGGTCTTACAGTCAACGGAAGTGTGCATGTGTTTGTGGGAATATTATGAGTTAGTACACGCAAGTGGGCCCTCAGTATTTTGATGTGGTGGCATGGAAATGGTATAGTATTGGAATTCAGAAGGCATAACAAGTCTTGGGAAAATCTCAAATATTACACCTATGTTAAGTTGTTCTTTCAAAAGCAATCTGGCCCTGCCACAGAGGCACATGTGTAGGTGCTGCTGCAAGAGCTGGGGCCACGTGGGAGGCCACGTGTATTCCAGACCAACCTGAGCAGGCCCTGTATAGTAGTAGCTGTAATGCTAGCTAAAAAGAGGCTGAGCAGAAGATTACAGCAGCAAGATGCAGTCAAAATCACCTTTCTCTCTCCTTCACTTAAAAAAAAAATCTGGACCACAGTCATACATACCTCTAAAACCCTGCATCTGTGACTTCCTATGCAAAATCTAAGGCTACAACTACTACACTTTACCTGCAGTGAACCAGTAGCAAGCAGTCTTTCACATTGTAGGAAGGAATAAGCAATGCGGTAAAAAGATCAGCAACCTCAGATTTACCTTTCTTTCTACCATTCAGTTTCTTCCCCAGCTCGCATATTTTGAATGATCAAAAAGTAGGTGGTCGGGAATAGTGTCCAGGGTAGGTATGTGCAGAGAATGAGGAAATGAGCGGTAAATAATTAATGTGGATGGAGAAAGGGCATGTCAAGGAATTCTTACAACTTTTCTGAACTAACAGAAATACTAAAGAGTACAAGGAAAGAGTACAGGAAGTGAAACTATGATGAAGACAGACATGGCAATGATATGAAATTTTAAAAAGGATGGTTTTAATTGAGCCTTTTGTATCATTATTCTTTCTTATTACGCTCCACCAATGAACCACCTGTAGAGAATTGATATCTCTCTTGACACTCCCTGGCCGCCCAAGACTTCATCCATGTGACTATTCCCTGCTCTGCCATCTCCCAACTGCCATAAATTCTAATATGTTTACCTGTATATGTTTACCTGTAGAATAATCTACTTAATTAATTCTCACCAGGTATTGTTGATTAGGTCTGTCCTGTGAGCTGTCCATTGTTAACAGACATTACCATCCCGCAGAGTATTGTTAAAGAAGCGCTTTAAAAGTACCAATAGCTGAAGCTAAGCCCTCCTTCTTCCTCACTGGCATGCTACATCCAGTCATATCAGTGCTGATACTGGGCATACTAGTCCTTCTCTGTCCTACACTGACTCAAAGGGAAGAGTCTCCATCCAAAACAGATAGGTTACTATCTTTTCTGACCTACACATTAGGCTTCCCTGTGAAAGCAAACAGTGATGTCTTCAGCCCTGGATATAAAAAGTAGCCTGTAAAACCAAGCAAGTTCACCATTAAAATTTTATTTTAATACTTTAATAAAAATATTAAAAGTTTAGATGAAAAATTTTGGTTAAATAACCCATCATTATATTATTTACTATATTCCAATTTTTAGGAGCTCCCCATGTACCAAACTTCTTTGTCTCTGCAGATAGTCACTTGAGGTAGTTAGAGACCTTAACACATTTGATTTGTCACTTTTGCATATGAAAAGTAGTACAGTATTTTGACTAAATTTCTAGGGATGAATCCCACCTCTACAACTACTAGTGTGTGATTGGGAACAATGTTTAATCCCTCTGTTCTCTAATCTGCTTATTTTTAAAAATAATGCTTACCTTTTAGAGGACTTAATTCATGCAAGAATGGTGCTCAAAACAGTGTCTGACACCTGGCAGGCACTCAACACATGGTAGTTTTGTTCAGGTGGTCATCACCACCAACCATCATCATCATCATCATCTGAGCAGGCTATTTACTCAGAGAACATTAATCATATGGTTAACAGATACCCACTTCACTTTGCGCCATCATAGACATGGCCATAATGTGGCTACTCACTGCTAACATCATTCCTCTGTCTTTGACAATTATTTTCCTCTACTTTAGCCTCAGTTGATCTCAAAAAGTATTGATTCATGAAGTTAAATGAATTAAATGAATCATCTTTGTCTCCATGAAAAAGAAGAAAGTAATATTTGAAGTGGAAGCATGTTAAATAGACAGGCAGGAACTTTCTCTCTATCTGGAATGAAATAGTCAAATATTTCAGGACTATGATTTACTGTTATAAGACATCCAATAGTTTTTAAATATTGTTACATTTGGGCTTGAATTTTTAACTATAACAACCTTCATACATGCTCATATTCTCTTACATACAGTAATGAATAGTATATTTGTTTTAAGGCTTCAAAAGATTGGGCCTAGAACAAGAAAAATTGAGTAAGTTTCTGCCCCTTGTGTGTTAACTCACAATTAACTCCACAATGACTGTGGCACTGATAGAAACTGTCTTCACTTAACAAATGGAGGATCCCAAAAGTAAAGTTATTTCAACCGATGTTTTGCATCAAGACTGAAAGATTTTATAGGAATTAATTTTATAGAATTGTGTCACTTCTTGATTTTAAAACAATTCCAAAAGATACCAGCAACAATAACTTA
Source organism: Tupaia belangeri chinensis (assembly GCF_000334495.1). NCBI lineage: Eukaryota > Metazoa > Chordata > Mammalia > Scandentia > Tupaiidae > Tupaia > Tupaia belangeri. The sequence continues at coordinate 3,805,917 of NW_006159559.1, read as the reverse complement.
ACTTATATAAAGTGAGAGTGAATATTATGTAATCTGACTTAGAAAAATTTAGCAATGTAATCAAACTATAGGTAATAGCATGTAATCTAAATACCTGCATTTTCTTAAAAGGCAAATTTCTGACATTAGTCCCCTTTCCATTCTTTGTTTTGTTTTATACATTCCACTGTATATCATTACGGTTTGTAAAATTAATATTCCCAACATGAATACACTGTGTGTTGGTCCAGTTAAAGATATTATTATGCATGTTACCAGATACTTTTCCATTTTTGCATCACTTAAATGTTTTGCTTGTTTCTTGACTTTCCACATTATTTAAATAGTGATTAGAATCTCAAAACCAAGTAAATTTTGTCTGTATTTAGCAATCTTCTTTTGAAAACTGTCTCCTCACCTGAAGTGGGTAGATTCACATTCTCTCAGTTAAGGAGAGTAGAACTTGTCTTTGGAATTTTCTCTACATCAATAAGGCTGTTTTGCCCACATGGACTTCTGTGCTGCTATCTAAGCCTTCCTAGACTAATTACACCAATAAAAGAGATTAATGTGAACACCTGTTTTCCTTCTGGAATTTTCACACTGTGGATGACCATATCAACAAAGAGCACCTGCATGACTAGCACCTAATAAAAACTCAACTCTGAGTCACTGGCGGGCTTCCCTAGATCAAAGTGCTGCACAACTATTGATACATTTTGCTGTGATACACAGGAGCATTTCCATGTGATCCTTCCTGACAGGGAAAATGTTCGAATTCTATGCTGATATTCCTTCATATTACCTGTTGTGTTTTTTTTTCTATTGCTAATCACTGCAATAAAAATATAGTTAAGAGCACTGCTCCTTCTGAGTCCTGTGAATCTTCCTAGTGAATAACCAAATAGTCTTGGGATCCCTGAGTTACACACATAAAAATTAAAATGGGAAAGCAGGTTGAAGAAACACTTCATGAAATAAGGTATCTGTATGAAAAATAAACACAGAAGATATTCTGTCCTTAGACACCAAGAAAGCATGAATTAAAACCAAAATAAGATACCACTAGATAGCTAAAATTTAAAAAGATGGACTATACCAAGCATTATCAAGGATATGAAGCAATTACAACTCTCATGCATTGCTACAACCACTAGAAAACAGTTAGGAAGTTTAAGAGTTTAACATACATCTATTATCTTATACAGCCATTCCATTCTTAAATACTTCCCAAGAAAAATAAAAGCATGTTCCTATAGAGAGACTTCATAGCAGCTTTATTACAAATAGCCATCAATGGAAATGATTCCAATATCCATCAATAGCTGGATAAACAAATTGTGGTAGAGTATGCAACGGAAACCTACTCAACAATAAAAGGAATGAACTACCAACCCATGTAATAATATCAAAAATACTCAAAATAACTATGTTAACTGAAAAAAAAAGACAAAAACTAGTAGTTATAGTTCAATCCCATTTATATAAAACTCTATAAACTGACCAGTTGTTGCCTGAGGTGAAGAGAGAGGATAGGGAAAGGCAAGAAGGAAAGGTATTACCACATGGAATAGGAACCTTTGGGGTGTAATGACTATGTTCACTATCTTCATTTTATTGATGGTTTAATAAATGTATATCTATTGCAAAGCATATCAAAATGGACACTTAAAATATATAGTTTATTATGAGTCAGAGATAACATACTATTTTTCAAAAATTTCCATACCAGTCTTTTCAAGCTTAGACTATTAACTGCACCACCCACCTAAGTTACCAGTGATAATATGTGAAAACTAACTAATAATAATTTAAAAGTGGGACCAGCAGTTAGCGTAATGGCTATGTCGCTGGACTCCCATGTAGTCGACTATGGTTCACATCCCGGACCCGGTGGCTTAAAACTCACGCCGGGCGCATGTGCATGCATACCCAAGGTCCTGAGAGAACAGAGAAGGGATTACGGCGTGGCCATCCCCCCTGGGGCGGGGGTGATTTCTTGCTTTTTGTCTCTCTGTCTCTCTTTGTCTGTCTGGCGAGCGCATGCGCTCTATAGCAAAAACCTCTTCAAATAATAATAATAATAATAATAATAATTTAAAAGAAATGAAAATAATCTTTAGGAATTTCAGCAATGAGCATAATATAATATCTACCAAGAAAAAAATGTATTTTAAAATTGACTCAGATAAAAAGAGACAAAGGTTAGGAAGATAATGACTATACACATGACACATTCCTAGTCAAAATAGATTATATAAATTCAAAACAGTCTTCTAAGTCACTGAGGCCTTGGTAGAGATTGTCTAGGTACAAACTTCCAATATCTATGATACATCTTAAGTGAGCATAGGTAATTCTGTGCTTGGATAAAACCATCCAAATCTTAGCCACATTAAGGATTTTGATATGTCCAAAACCCAGGGTAAATGTTTTTAGCCTGATATATGAAAAAAGAATGCATCATTAAGTGAAATTCTAATGAATCATAAAATAATTTTTGAGTAATAAAAGATTGAGTTTAATTTTCTGTAAAAAGTAAGAAAATAAAAATATTTAATTCAAAACCATAGCTATTATTTCTCTTAATGGCTTTATGCCTATGAAAACTATTAGGATGTCACAGAATCAACTCCAAACACTGTAAATGCAACCACAAAACAGAATCTATTCCCTTAGTGGACATTTCTAGAAATTGGCAGGCAAAGTCCTGAAGGATTTTGTAATTAATATTGTCAATGATCTGCTGTTGATGTTTTTTGTTCTGTCTTATTTTGTTCTGAATTTTGTCAGAGGACACATTCACTCACCAGAGACAGAGAGGGGAAGAGAAATCACCCCCCGTGGGGAATAATCACACTGCAATCCCCTTTTCCCTCCATTTCTCCTTCCTTTCGTGATTTTGGGTATGCTTGCACATTTGTCTAGCATGTTTTTCTAGCTGCCAGGTCCAAGATTTGAACCATGTAGTCATCCATGTGAGATCCAGCTGCCTTAACCACCATACCACTGTCTGGACCATTAATGATTTCTTATTTGAAACATTAATCACTTTAAATAGTTCTAATCAACTGACAGGCTATACAAACATCTCTCAACAGGTCAACATCTGGTAATTAATTTCTCTTCATGCAATCCATTAAGAGGGTTTTATAAAACAGTTTAAGATCTGATCTGTTAAGAGGATCCAAGTATTAAATAAATGCTTCAAAATAATTTTATATATCCACATAGGGAATAAAGCACATTTATTGAAATCATAACAATTCTTGTAAACACATATTTTGAATTGAAAAATTTAGATGTGTAAAATAACTTTTGTCTCTATAATTGAGCTTAGTTACTGGAGGGCTACAACTTGAAGTCAATTCCAAGTTTTTTCTCAGACACCTGTTAGTAACTAAAGTCAAGTGACTGAAGTCAAGTGAGGCATAAACTCAATCAATTTGGGCTTGGCATTTTCCTCCCTCTGATAGTCATAGGAAGTGGGTGAAGATGACTGGCTGGTAGTTGATCTCAGCAACAACCATTCCTCCACCACGTATAACATAAGTGTGTGCTCTATCCACCTACTCTCCAGCCATCTAGTTCACCCCATTTCCTCTCTGGGATCCCCTCATCAAAACCTACAGGACTTTTCTACTGGCTTCTAGATCAATCCTGCTTCCTTCTGTGGGTCAAATATTCTGGTATCTTGATTTTATTGGTGCATCGCAATGTAGTCAGGCACAGTATTCCTATTCAGTTTTTCAAGGCCCCAAGAAAGAGGTAAGAGAAATACTCAAGCTCTCATGTTCCTGTACATTTCTTTATCTGATGGAAGTTGAACAGAGGCAGAGTGGATTTTTTTGTCATGAGATTCCTAGCCCCCAAGAGCTTCCAACTCTCTAGCTCTCTTTCTTTTAAATCCACTCCCACATTCCCTCTCCTGACACTGGAGTTCTCATCTAATCTATCAGGTGTGGTTTCTAACAAAAGTTATTTCCCTGATGTCATCTGTAGGCAATGGATTCAACAAACAATACTCACAAACAACATGGACACAGCCTGAATGATTTATGCCATAATCAAAATGCATTCAGAAAAAGTGCCTGGTGCATTTGCCATCAGTCTTGAAAACTGCTACATAAAATGGCTAATTGCCTTTATATTTTTCTGAATGCAAAAGTCATCACCTCTCAGTAAATTTCATAAAATTTAACTTTCTAGATAAAATATAAACACTATTTTTCTCTCTTTTGGAACACAATGCCTCATACGTGGTGACATTTTGATAGATGTTTCCCAGCTGAATAGCTTTGTCTTGAAGACATTCTTTCCCCATAATTTATTGTGGTGTTCTATTCAGAATCCGAATAAAAAGATATATTAATTTTTGATAGCGGCACTATCACATGTAACTATTCTAGTTTGGGGTCATTTTAAATTCAAAGTAGCTTAGCCCTCCAGGTAAAGAGTACCATTGGTGATTAGATGAGTGCTCATTTTGTTGAACTAGTATCCGAATGAAAGACTGCCTATTTAAAACAAACAAACAAAAGAAAGAAAAGAAAAACAGTGTTTCCAAAAGAGGAGAAATAGAAAAGACTCTGTTCTGATCCTAAAAATATAAATTCTTTAGGAGGCACTTTTTTTTTTCCTTTTTTCATTTCACTGCAATACAGGCTATTTTACTGTGTTACTCACAGTCAGAAATTATAGGCATCATGAATTGGAATCAGGTATGTGCCAAATAAGACACTTATGCCCACTTTCCTATTCATGGTGGCCTTAGGAACTACAATCCTTTCATTAGCTGTTTAATTGTCCTGGGAACATCCCGAGTCAATATTTTTATTTCCTGTTTTCACCTGCCAGTAGTGAACATTTTTCTCCATTTGCTGAACGCACCCTAAATTTAACCTAGGAGTTACAAGACATGCAGGAAGCTGCCCAGGCCAAAGGAACTGGAAAACGCAAACAATTTGAAATATGCTTTTCTGTTTTGAAAGAAGTCTTGAAGTTCTGAGGATTCTCAGCAAGCCCTAATTATATTGTGACACTACAATTAGATTTTTTTAAATTTCCAAACCAGAAAGTTGAAAATTGAAGCATTTCAATTTCACATTATAAGAATAAACCTTTTTTTGGGGGGAATTTTAAGAGATTTTATTGATTTTTTTATTTTTAATTTTTTGTTTTTAATTAATTAATTTACATTCATTCACTGAGCACTGTCACAGCATACAAAATGTGATTTCTGATCCAGAATATGCTGCATAGTGGCTTAATTATACATGTTATCATCAATAATTTTATGTATTATTTTGATATACTATAAAACATCTGTATTATCAACCACTTGTACTTTAGCTTACTAAAAGCACCATCTGTAAGCTAAATTTTCAATGAAATACTTTTGAGTGCTACAATGATATTTATTTTCATGCAAAAAATCTTCAAATTTTTACAATTTATTTTTAGCATCATTTTACAACCTAAAACCTTAAGAGAGATTAACTCATCAGAAAGTCATTTATCAATTCAACATGTGGCTCTTCTCATCTGAAAAAATGAAAGTTTGTTAACATATCAGACATAAAATATATTGATTTTCATAATCCTTTTTGCATTTCTTTTTTCCTTTTTTTCAAACAAATAGATTTTATATAATATGTGCACAAAAGTGGACAATCTGTTCCTTTTGTATAAACCATCAGAAAATTAACCCAAAAAAATCCCAACTGTGTCATGAAAACCCAAATGGTAGAATTGGGTCAAATGCAAAAGTAAATAGGCCTTCCCTTTGAGGGTTCATAAAATATGCATGATAAAAATGAGCTTGATTTCCCAGCCAGAGTGGTTTAGAAGAGAATTAGAGAGTAACTGCTGGAAGGCTGGGAGGGATGATACACAGAGGTTTCTCCTGGGATAGGCAAGCATAATGTCAGTGAAGGAGAAAATTTAAATGTATGCCTTTCTTAGAAAAATTTTTGTTCAACTCATTTTCCCATCTTTTAATTGGTTTTTTTTTTTTTTTTTTTTTTTTTGAGTAAGCCACTTGAGTTCCCTTTGTATTCTGGTTATCAGTCCCTTGTCTGAGGCATATTTTAAAAATATATTTTCCCATTCTGAGGGTTGTCGATTGCCAACAGAACAGCTTGTGAGCTGTTGAAGTCATTGTGGCAAGCAGTCCTTCAATTTCCAGGGTCATCTAGAGCTAAGGTTTCTAATACTGCTGAATTATGATAGACTTTCTTCACTGGCTTGATTCATTCAATTTACTTCCCATTAACACCAGTTATATGGTGTTTGTGTGTGTATTGTGCGCACACTTTGCTCATTTTGAAGAAAAATATTAGACACTGATCTGGTTTTGCAAGTAGTCATTTATGTATCTGAAATAACTTCTCAATGAAGTAGAAGTCTGAGAAACTACTCAGATAATGCTATGTTCTAGGGTATTCAAAAGAGTTTCTATGGAGCTATCCTTGGAGCCTACTGGATAAGGGAGCTGGATCCCACATGTCAGATTGTGGTTTGAATCCCAACCATGGCAGCTTGAGAAAAATGCCTGGTAAATGTGCATGAGCGTGCATGACCAATATCCCAACAGGATGGAGATATGGAAGAGAAGAAATTAAGGTGTGACCACACTCCACTAGGGGTTGCTTTCTCTCTCTCTCTCTCTGTCTCTCTCTGGCAAGCATGTACATCCCTTGACAATTTTTTTTATAAAAAGAGTTTCTATGTAGCACATTTGTAAATTATATGCATGTATAGCATGTATATAATAAATATATACTCATAAAAGGGTTTCTACTTTTCTGACAAAAGTATTTTCATCCTCACAATAATAGTTACCTAAAGTTTATTAAGTACTACAAGATGCTCAACATTCTTCCTAGTGCTCCAACATATAGTCTCTTAATTCTGACAATAATTCTGTAAGTTGATCCTCTTATTATCAACAACATAGCTCAGAAAGGTGAAGCATTGTGTCCAAGGTCAGTCAGTTAGAAAAGGGCAGAGCCAGCATTTAATCCCAAGCAATCTGGCTCTGTAGTTTATTTTCTTTATCACAATGCAATAAAAAATTTCATTTGTTACATAGGAACTATTATATCAATTTTTCAGATCAAGAAATTAATGTGTAGTCAGGTTAAATAACTTCCAAGTTTTCTCTGCTAATATATGATAGACAGTATAGGTCAAGCCTACTCTTTCTGATTCCAGTCCATGTCCATATAAGCTTGTAAAACTACTATAGCCTCCGAAATACTGAATCACTGTATAAACTGTGAAAGTTATGGCCATCAGGTACAATAGAAGCAAATGTAAGTTATAAAAGGGTACTTCAAAAAAGTTTGTGGAAGGAGTTAGACGGTGGCATGGTGGTAAACTCAATGCTGTAAGACTGATACACCTGAGAAGGAGCTAGGTTTATATCCAGGGAAATCCATAAGTATGCCAGTACATGCACACTCAAGATCCAGGGCTGGTGAGGCTGGAACTAGATCACGGCATCAAGACCCTATCAGTAATGAACACGTTCTCTCTCTGTCTCTCTCTGACTCTCTTGCTCATGGAAAAAGTAAATAATAAAAGACTGTGGAAAAACAGAGTCAACTATGACTTTATTTATATTCAAAAAAATTTGAGGCCTATATGGTGGTACAGTACAGGAACACAAACTTCTGTGAGGCTGACTCACATACAAAGGTTCTCAGTTCAAATCTGAACACTTCCCTGAATGCACCAGGCACCCGTGTGCCCATATTCAAGGGCAAAGGGTGGATTATGTCATTGAGATCTTGTTGGAGGTTCTCTCTCTCTCTCTTGTTCATTGAAAAAATAAACTTTAAAAAATATTTTGAAATATATACATAGTTGTTTTTGTTTTTTATTTTTTTATTCATTTTCTACTAACCTTTTGAAGATCTAGCATGTTAGTAACCTGATCCATACCATTTCACTGAGGTGACTCAACCCTAGTTAGGACCAGTCTTTTTACCATACTAATCACAGGGCAATGGTCCCAATCTCCCAACTGGTCCAGAGCTACTACTGTCAACACTAGAAATGGCCTTTGTTTTCCTGATCTTTACAAATCCTTGTACTAGTTTCTCTGTCTCCTGGAGTGGCTGCAGGGCTAGCCAGAAGAAAATTCAACCCAGAGACCCAAAGCTACATTCAAAACAGAACTGCCTAAAAGCCTTAGTAAGAAATTGTGTCTCCACAGAGCTCTTTGATCCTGGGAGAGAGAACTCATTGGCACAAGGAAGAGAGATCAAATCATAGATGAGAAGGTCTTTGTTGCTCAAGGTCTTTTTCCTCTAGACAAGCATTCTGGATTTCAGAGTGGCTGGGTCCTGCTGAGCTATGATGGGTTGGGCCTCTGCCCCTACACAAATGAGAAGAGAATTTTGAATTCAAACATAAAAGCACAGCAGCAAGCCAGAGTCTACAGCTCAGGCCTGCTGGGAGCCACAGCCAGTTCAGACACCATATGTGCCCTGCTTATCCATCTGGTTTATTGGACAAGGCCAAACAAAACAGTGAAAACAAATGGCAGAGTCTTCTGTCCTGGCCTTGAAGAATACACTGACCTCACCTTGTAGAGTTTTTCTGTAAAATACTTGGGTTACAAGTTGTTTGAGATAGAGTACAAGAGCCCAATCTATATGAAACTTTAAGAGGGATGGGAGGTTTCCAAAATTACATCTGATTAGAAGTTAATCACTTTATATCTATCCTTCCCTTGACCAACATTAGTCCATAAAGTAAAACTTGAAATCCAGTGAAACCAGAAAATACGTAGCTTAACCACATGTGAATACAAACCCAAAACAATAGCAATTTACACAAAAGCCTCTGCATTATTCAACTATTTCTTAAACAAGGATTGGGTTTAGTCATTTTAGCAAAAGTCAGAACAGTACATTTTAATCCATAGAATCCATAATCTCTGAAAAGTCATTGCATATTCATTGTGCTTTACATAAGTTCTACCTTGATTAACATTACACTACTAGTGAAAACTACTATATCTCTATGGCTGATACTTTCATTGGCCTTAATATGTATATAGGTATTTAAATTAATTTCAATAGACTAGATGCTAACCTTGATCTATATCCAGTTTCTCAGCCTTAGTACTATAAAAATTTTAGACCAGATAGATCTGTTGTGGGAAACATTGGAGAACAGTTAGCAGCACATCTGACTTCCACTCGCTGAATTCTGGCAGCAGAATTTTCCATTTAGGAAGACCCAAAATATCTCCATACTTAGTTAGATGCCCTTATGGGGTAACTCGAAAACACCCCTACTTGATAGCTACTGATATCTTCAATACTGAGAATAAGAGTTTTCTAAAAAAAAATAAAAAATAAAAATAAAAAAAAAAAACTTTTTTTCTCCCAGAGAGACAAAGAAAAAAGTGAAAAAAGCAACCAATATGGGGAATGGCCATGTTGGAATCCTTTCTCCTCCATTTCTTCAACCTTTCAAGATTACGGGCATGCATGCACATACATTCAGCATGTTTCTCAAGCCACTTGGTCTAGAACTGGAACTGCACAGTCAGCTACATAGGAGCCAGTTGCCTTAATCGACACACAACAGGATGGTCTGAAAATAAGGGTTTTTTTAAAGTTTTTTTTTTTTTTTTTGCTTTTTTTTTCTTTGCTAGGCATGTGTGCTCACCAAAGAAAGATACAGAGACAGAGAGGGAAAGCGAAAAATCATCTGCTGGGGAGACAGCCATGCCACAGTCCCTTCTCCTCCATTCTCCTCTTTGGATTTTTAGTATGCATGCACACATGCCTGGCATGATTTTCAAGCCACCTGGTCCAGGACTTGAACCACGTTCAGCCACGTTGGAGAACCTCAACCACCATGCCACCTTCTGGTTCCTGAAAATAAGTTTTCAGTACTGATCAACCTCTTCCTATTTATACACAATAATTCAGTAGCAGCTAGTAATCAATATTAATGATACAAGTAATAAGTAGGTCAATTATTACATTTTTAACCCAAATTACTTGTCTTCTGAGCTCATTCAAATTATGTCATAATGCTTTTTTTCTTTTTTAAATACCATGACAATCTAATCCTATGCAAAAGTCAGTGTATCAAATGATGGAATGAATATGCAATAAATATTATGCAACTAAGTATTAAAATTATTAAAACATATATGTTCCAAATTGTTCCTAAGTCTACTGATAGTCTGCATATATCACCCAAGAAGAATATAGATTTTTCTTTCCAATTCAATGAAGTATACAAAACTCAAAAGTGAAAAAAATAATGTAATTTTTAAAGCATATGTAATGTCAGTAAATTAGGTCAAAGGTATAATATTTTATTTATTTTTAATAATAATGCAGTTTATTTCTCAACACAAATATGTATAACTGACCCAGAGAAAGGTAAATATGTCTTTTTCAGGGTGGCCAGATGTGGGGGTTCCTTTTATTTGGTCTTGATAGTGAGAGACAAGTTTGGAATTTAGTGAAGAGTTTTTCCATTGGTCTGACCAAAAAAGATGGGACATGTAGAAGCTGGGGTTTGTAGGTTATAGGTGGCTTTTACAATTCTTAGGTTGGTGATTGGAAAAGGAATGTCTGCTGAGATCAGCAGAAAAATATTTATGTTTCCCCCACTATGCTGGGTTTGATGAGAGATATTAAGGAATAGAGTCAAGAGAATTCATTAAGTGAATCAGGCCAACATAAGCCATTACTTCAAAAGGCATGTCAATAGTGGAGAAGACAAGGGAGAAAAAAAAATAACTTACTTTGAACATTTCATATTAAGAAGTGGTTTAGGACAGCCTATGGCATAGTGTGGTTTAATTCTCTGTTCCAGCACCTTGAAAAAACACTGAGTGCATGTGCATGCATGCTCAAAATCCCAACAGGAGAGAGAAATGGAGAAGGGGTTGTAGAGTGACCATTCCCCTTGAGAGGGTGCTTTCTTTCTCTCTCTGTCCCTCTCCAGCAAGCAAACATGCCCTCTAGCAAGATAATAATGATAAAAATAATTTAAAGAATGGTTTCTAGGGCCAGCTAGGTAGTGTAGCCATAATAGACTGTTCGGCAATGCTGGCCCCATGTGGAAGATTGCATGTTCAGTTCTCTCTCCATACATACGTGCCAAGCAGGCACTCGTGATCCCAGCTGGCTCAGGAGACCAGGGAGGAGCGGAGGTGTCATGACCTGAGATCCTGTGGAGGGTGACTATCTCTCCATGTTTATAAAAGCAATAAAATAAACTTTTTTTAAAAAGGAAGAAATCATTTCTACATAATGGGTATATATAAAGGTGAGAACTGTATCAAGCCAGAAAAGTAAACTGGGTTAAGAGAAAGAAAAATATTTAATTAGTCCAGATTATGGAATTTCAGGCTCTCTGCAGAGCAAGTAAATACAGGCATTAAGGTAAGGACATATGATACAGAAAACAAGAATTTTAAAATAGTTAAAACAAGATATAAGGGACTGTATATGTCATATTTATAAGACTGGCTTGTTCTCTAGTCAACACGGAGCCATTGTGGGGAGAGAAAGATACATTAGAATGAGATGAGAAATTAAGTGTGAAGGAGATATGTTTTTATAAATCTCAAACATTATATTGATCTCCTCCCACATCTAACTTCCTATATGGGGAAGTTGGTCCATTAAGGAACTCTGGTCTGATTCTGAGATCTAGCATACATAAATCGTATAACTCTATACCGAAGTATTCTAACTAGTTGCCTTATTTTTAAGACCTTATTTACCTTATTCTCAATTTTAGAAATCAGACCCAGGCTTGCTCCCTTCCTTTATAGCCCTCCTGATCCTCCAGGACATATGGGGGCTGATAACTGATAACTGTCCTAGAAATAGCCTTCATTTATCACAAGAATTACAGCCCAACAATGGCCAGGCCTGCTAAAGAAGCCTTGACCACTCTCGTACCACTATGATACATCTCCCAGCACCGCCTCCTCCATCTTCCCTAGAAGATGCTGAGAGAGAGGGAGAAAGATAATCACCTTAAATATGGTCTCAGGTCATGATATCTCCGCTACTCCTTGGTCTCCCAAGCCAGCCAGGATTCAACCTTTACAGAAACCTCAGTTACCCTGGTTGGACTCTCTTTGATGGGCAGAGGCTGATATCAAATGGCTCCCTGGGGTCTGCTCTGTAGACTCTCTGCTTCACAAGACTCTTCCTCTCCTCCTTGTACCATCCACATGGTCAGGTTTAATTCCAGGCCCACGGTCAAACTTGGCTTACATCACTGAGGTTAACCCTCCATGCACAGCTGAGCTGTGATGACAGATGACTGGTGGGGGAGAGGAAAGCAGCACAAAGACTAGAGAGGAGGCTAGGAGCAGTATTGAGGGTGGCCTGAACCTTATGACTAATGTTCCTTAAGAAAGCTAGGAAAACACAGTGTAAAAGCAAACTATTTTTATAATGTGCTTTGTATGAAAATACTCTTTTCACAACACAAGAGATCCCCATTTAGCTGTTATAAACTTACTATTCAACTTAGTTCCATTTTTAGTAAAACTCCTATAATATTGCTTTACTTAAATCATTATAGCCACTTTTTTCCAGATGTTACAGTTCCTTTAAATAATTACAAAAGTGTCAGGTCAAATTAGCCTTTTCATTTCAGAAGTGAAAAGCTCCAGTGAGCAAAGACAAATGTTTATGGCAACTTGGTTAATAAAGTGCTGTCTCATGAGAACTGGACCTTAAACTAGAAAAGTGACTCTCCGTGTTCAAAAGTTCTTTCAGTGATGTGAGTTCTTCCTTCAGTCACTGAAACTTATTTCTGGTTTAACCACAACTCATCATACTGTACACACTGGGATTGCTTCTTTACTCGCTGTTTAATTAAAACCAAAAACAAACAAACAAAAAATATGAGCTTTACTAAAAGGAGCCAATTTAGTTCTACCATTATGTACCAGGATTTTACCTCAACTTCGGTGCTTGTATTTTCTTGCCATTTAACCAGAAAGTTTCTTAACCCTGGCTTTAAATATATATATATTTATAATGTAAAGTACCTAAAATAATGTCTTATACTGTAAGAGCTACAGAGACCTTAAAAAGTTGATGAAAAATGAGATTAAAGTACGAGTTTATTTTGGTGCAAAAGAAATTGGAATCTACGCAGTTATTTTCAGACTACACATTTTCCATGCATTTTTTGAAGACTCTTATACATACTTGCTGTTACTATTACTGGCCTCTGGGCTCCAGTTAAAACTAAGTGAATCCAAATCTATGAAAATAAGGTATAGCTATCAGAATCCTTAGGCTCAGGCATGGATACTTGGTCAAAGCTCTCCATGTAATTCCAATGAACACTCAGCATTTAGATGCACTAAGCTCAAGCCAAGAGCCAATAAAACAAATTTCATGGTATGGCTTATATCTCAGAAAAGCTGATAACCAATCTCAAACTAGGTGTCATTGATTGAAAGCAAAACAAACAAACAAAAACCCTGCCATTTGTCAGCCATTGTACATGGCAGAGATGTGATGTGAAAAATAGTAAGATGCTCTCTATCCTTAAGCAAGTAGCAATTAGGTAAAATTGATCATGCCCAACTAAAGAAAGAGTAAATTTGTAGGGGTGGGAATAGAACTAAGCATGTAAATCAAAGAAGTATTCAGCCAGTTCTACATGGACAAAGCAAGGAAAACTCCCAAGAAAGAAAAAGTTGTACTTACCCTTACAAAATGAATGGGATTGGGTGGAAAAGGAAAGGAAAGACATACTAGACAATAATAAGAGTATGTCTAAAATGGGCAGAGGGAAGAAATAGCACAAAGTGTTTAAAGATTTTGAAGAAGTAAAAAAGTTTAAGCCAATAATATATTTAGGATGGGAGCTGGACAGATTGGAAGGGCCTACAGCATCATGCTAAGAAGTTTTGACATTATGATTTGTTGCTGAATGAAGCAAGTCACGCTTTGAAAGAGAGATATTGTATGTCTCCACTTAACCTATACCTACTGTATGCACTCCATGGTAGAAACTGAAAGACTGGGGACATAAATGCATTGAAAATTGTTATGGACACTAGAGACAAAGTGGAAGGAGAGTGTGGGAGGGGAAGAG
>NW_006159559.1:3788178-3790719 GCF_000334495.1 Tupaia belangeri chinensis | reverse complement strand
AGAGCGTAGGAAAGGAAATTTGGGGAAAGATATAGAGAGGTAAGACATTTGTGGGACACAGATATGGTTTATTATCTGTTGATAATGATGTGTATAGTATTCTCATCTGGGCTGTACTGAGGTATCATGCTGGGTAAAGTTTCTTTACAAACTAAATGATGTGTAGCAAATAAATGTATAAATAATAATAATAATAATATTTTTTAAAAAGATTTTAAAAAGAAATTGTGACATTTTCCTGTAGGTAAAAGGGATCCAAGGAGTCATCTTCAGAAAAAAAGTAACATAGGTTTACCTGCAACTTACATCTCTTCTGTCTTGGTAAATTAAGGGCAGAAACAAACCACACATACAGACAGGCTCTCAGATGATTATGGTGACTATGTTCTGTTGGAATCGGCTTTCCTACTGTGATTTCATCCATTCTTTTGAGAAATAAAAACAAACTATTTGGGGAATTAAATTTTATTTTAATTGCTAGACAGTACATGTGTTCATCAGAGAGAGAGTTAGAAAACATCCCCTCTCCTCTTCATTGAGGTGTGGTGACACAGCAATGCTTTTCCTTTATTTCTCCATCCTATCAGGATTTGGGGCATGTATATATACACTCAGTTTTTCAAGCCACTGGGGTGGGGATTCAAACCACAGTTAGCTATGTGGGATCTGGCTCCCTATGCACAATGCTTAACCATTACACTCTAGGACCAGCCATTGGAGTTATATTTGTAATCATAAATTAAGTCAAGAAAGTTGTTCAGGAAACTAGTAAGTTTCCATTATTAGTTCTTGCCATGAAAGCAAACAGAAGAAAGCATTTTTTAAAAATTTTTGATAGCTGACTTCTACATTAGACCCATCTCATGTTTTCATCAATACTTGCAGAAGGCATAAGACTCCTACCTACATCAGAGACAAAGAACTTTTTACTCACAGTAATAGCAATAGTTAAAGTACCAGCATATTATTTGCCAAATTTCTGAACCCCAGTTGCTACTGAGCAACATACAGAAAGTCAGGTAATACCTGAACACTCAGTAAATTATATAATAGATATTTAATATTGTGTTACAAGAGTTGTTACAGTTTGTGATACAAGATTTTTTTACAATGGACACTAAGCATGCCTTCTCTTTGCACTATAAGAACATACTATATCTTCAAAGGTTATTCACTACACAAATAAACTTGAAAGAAAGTCTGAAATGAAAACAGTATCACCGATTGAAAGATGTGAGGAACCATGGAAAAGACATGGAAAATTGTCACCTAACAATAAGCTGTCCAACATCACACAATTAGCAATTGATGAAGATCTGAACCTAAATCCACCTCACTGGTGTGGCAGAACTTAAAACAGAAGTTGTGTAGAATTTGAAAATCTAGATCTTCCAGTCACTTTAGAAGAGGATGTATCAAAAAGACTTCCAAGGACCCTCAACTGACGTTGGTTAAGAGTTTCTCCTTTATTGGATCAGTGGGGTGGCAGGCAGTGGCAAACTAAACTGTAGTGCTAGAATCTGTATGATCAGCTACAGGTTCAGATCTCTAGGTCAGCCTAAACACCTGCTGGGTATATGCACACACGCTTGACATTCTGGCCAGCAGGAGGCCTGGGAAAAATGGGTCGATCATGTAATAAGACCCTATCGAGAGTGCTTTTCTCTCCCTCTCTTCCCTGTCCTCCCACAAACATACACTCTTTATAAATACATTTTTAAATTAAATATTTTTTCTCTTTTCTGAAGATAGGAAAATGGAAAGCATACCTCTAAAGGATCAAAGATTTCTTTGTGCTGTGAAAAAAGTTTTAAAGACAGCAAGTATTATAGTACCAAAAATAAATAAATGAATAATAGTAACCTAGGATATTCTTGGATGTTGCTCCAGATGTTGAGTTTTAATTTTAGCCTGACTTAAACAGTAGATGAAAGAAATACTATATCAAAGTATAGCTGAATTTTCTTACCATAAGCTATTCTAGACCATTAGACTCTGTTCAGAAGATATTAAAATATAGGGGGAAAGGGATTACAATTTATGTCCTCCCTATATCTAAGGACCTTGGGGATTCTTTATTTCGCTATTTGGCAGAGAACAAAGCTATTTTTTTAAGTACAGCAAGAGTCCACATCTGCTCTTGTGCAAACTCCTTCTGGCTGCACCAGGCTTTTAAAGGACTGGTTGTGGATATGCATACAGAGCCACAGCCCTTCCTGACATTCCTGTCAGTGTAGTCCTTACCCTAAAATGCTGCTCAGGAGCTCACTGTGGAGGAGACAGTGTGCTCCAGGTCGGGATCTAAGTCAATGAAAATATCTGCTTCACTCCCAAAGTCCGTGTGTGTGGAGACCCAGGCTGTTAGATGATTATAATGTGTCTTTACCTGGTCCATACCCAGGCCTAAATTTTTGACCTTTGCAATGTCTGCTGCTAAAGGTAAATAGCATTCACTGACCTCCTAGAATAGTCCATCTAACTGTGAAAAGGGAAATAGTTTCATCTGATCTTAACATACAAACACTCAGGATAAGCCTCAGC
>NW_006159559.1:3737815-3788157 GCF_000334495.1 Tupaia belangeri chinensis | reverse complement strand
CTTTCAGAGTTTTAGACTTGGCAACACCAAGGCCAAGGACTTCTTTCTGCATATTGCAAAGGCTAATTTCCTCGTTCATGCTCTGTACACAGCCATCCTCAACAAACAGGACCTGCTGGAGATCCCTTTCTGTTTCTGAGGAACAAAGTGTTAAGACGGACACGGGTCAATGAAATCATTTTTTGCTTTAGAGCATGCCCAAAGAGAGGAGGAGATTAAGTCTGTCTTCCGGGATTTTAAATCTGTCTTGAATCTGTGGCCCATGCAGATGCTGGTATGCTGCTTGGTATTTGGGGATTTCTTGCTGATGAATATAATACAGCCAAAGCCTTGCTTGGCTGCAAAGAGAAACCAGAGAAAAATAAAGATGTGCTTTCGTTGGTAACATATTGTGGGGTCAGGATGTTGTTCTAGTGACTCACTTGAAAAAAAAAAAAAAGAAATGTGGTAGGAAAACTAAATTCAGCCCCATGACAAAGTGCTATGGCTTTTGTTTAACAATAATTCCAGCCAATTCACTAGCCAAGATTCTTTTTATATAGGCTGAGTCTCCATGATTCCAAAATACCCAGTAAATTAAATTCCAAAATGTGGTTCAATAACCTGGCTAATTTGCTTGTGAACTTTCAAGTCCAAAGCAAACTGCTTTGTAGCAATATACATTGAGTGACTGATTATTTAACTAATTAATACTAGCCTGAATTTTTTTTTAAATTAAGACAGAGTCTCCATGTGTCCTAATACACCTGCCTCACTCTCTGAAGTAGATGGTACACAACACAACACCTAGGTCTTTCAGAGTACCTTGCTATGTTGCCCATACTGGTCATAAACTCAAACTCCTTCTGCCTCAATCTCCCAAGCTGGGATGACAGGTGCAGGACACCACACCCAGCTTTTAGGCCTCCCGTGTAGCTTCAGGCCGCTGAGCAGCAACGTCCAGCATATGCCACCACAAATTGGCCCAACCGTGACCCAAAATTACTGATAATTTACAGAGTCATAGAGCTCTTTATTTCTGGAACCCACTACTTATACTCATCTTTGTTTCTTAGTCTCCGGGTTACACTGTATTTCTCAACTACAGTAGCTCCATTACCACCGAGGTGGATGAGGAGAGGGTGAGAAGGTATAGCTGACCATTGCAGGGCCATACCCTCCATCTTGGAAGCATTCTGTCAAGAATTTAGTTTGGACCTGCTGGAGATCCCTTTCTGTTTCTGAGGAACAAAGTGTTAAGACGGACACGGGTCAATGAAATCATTTTTTGCTTTAGAGCATGCCCAAAGAGAGGAGGAGATTAAGTCTGTCTTCCGGGATTTTAAATCTGTCTTGAATCTGTGGCCCATGCAGATGCTGGTATGCTGCTTGGTATTTGGGGATTTCTTGCTGATGAATATAATACAGCCAAAGCCTTGCTTGGCTGCAAAGAGAAACCAGAGAAAAATAAAGATGTGCTTTCGTTGGTAACATATTGTGGGGTCAGGATGTTGTTCTAGTGACTCACTTGAAAAAAAAAAAAAAAGAAATGTGGTAGGAAAACTAAATTCAGCCCCATGACAAAGTGCTATGGCTTTTGTTTAACAATAATTCCAGCCAATTCACTAGCCAAGATTCTTTTTATATAGGCTGAGTCTCCATGATTCCAAAATACCCAGTAAATTAAATTCCAAAATGTGGTTCAATAACCTGGCTAATTTGCTTGTGAACTTTCAAGTCCAAAGCAAACTGCTTTGTAGCAATATACATTGAGTGACTGATTATTTAACTAATTAATACTAGCCTGAATTTTTTTTTAAATTAAGACAGAGTCTCCATGTGTCCTAATACACCTGCCTCACTCTCTGAAGTAGATGGTACACAACACAACACCTAGGTCTTTCAGAGTACCTTGCTATGTTGCCCATACTGGTCATAAACTCAAACTCCTTCTGCCTCAATCTCCCAAGCTGGGATGACAGGTGCAGGACACCACACCCAGCTTTTAGGCCTCCCGTGTAGCTTCAGGCCGCTGAGCAGCAACGTCCAGCATATGCCACCACAAATTGGCCCAACCGTGACCCAAAATTACTGATAATTTACAGAGTCATAGAGCTCTTTATTTCTGGAACCCACTACTTATACTCATCTTTGTTTCTTAGTCTCCGGGTTACACTGTATTTCTCAACTACAGTAGCTCCATTACCACCGAGGTGGATGAGGAGAGGGTGAGAAGGTATAGCTGACCATTGCAGGGCCATACCCTCCATCTTGGAAGCATTCTGTCAAGAATTTAGTTTGTTAGTTGTTGTTGTTTCTTTAAGTCCTATATATATATATATATTTTTTTTTTTTTTTTGGGGGGATATTTGCTATAGGGTGTCAGAAAGACAGAGAGAGATAGAGAGACAGAAAGCGGGAAATCATCCTCCAGGGGGGATGGCCACACTACAATCCCTTCTCCTCCATTTTCCTCTCGGTATCTTGGGCACACATGAACATGCGCCCGGCGTGAGTTTAAGCCACCAGGTCTAAGACTTGAACTGCAGTCAACTACATGAGAATCCAGAGACATAGCCATTATGCCAACTGCTGGTCCCTCTTTTAAGTCCTTTTGTTGGAGTCTCTGTTACAGCCCGCTTTTATTTTCTCTTAGTTTTGTTTTTTTCCTCCCATTAGTTCATCTTCCACAACCATGATTTATGACATGCATTCCTGTCTGGGCACATTACCCACTTCTGATACCTTCACCTGGAGCAGTGTCTCCTTCCATCTTTGCCATTCAAACATTTTACAATCCATCTCAAAACTATCCCTTCTATAAAAACAAGTAGGAATTCCCTCTTGGCCCATGCAATGATGCCCCTGAACTATATGTTTAGTTTTATTATAGTATGTCCTGCCTGCTATTCTAATTCCTTGTGTCTGTGTCACCACTAAGTGGTTAGTGCCTCGGCACTGCACTTCTGTTTACCTACAGAGACCGTTTCTTCCTCAGTTTCATATGTCTATGCCAAGTTCAGTTATTCAGCTACAACAGGTGAATAAAAAATATTGTTTTCATTTAATGATCCTATGTCCTCCAGATAAATACACCAGATGACAAAGTGATGCAGGGATGGCGGGAGGAAAGAGAGGGTAAGAGAACAAAGGACAACGTCAGATCGGAAATCCAACCTGATTCATGTATAATTACTCATGTTGGCAAACAGCATAAGGAAAATCATAAACACAATTGCTCTGCATTTTCAAATACCTTATTTTTTTTTTCCTTTAGTGCATTTATTCAGGTCCAAACAGTATTTTTCTCCTAATTAAGACATGGTTGTTTCTAATCGGCTTACTTTTATACAAATTGCTTCAGAAAAAAACTAATTTTGATAATAAAGTAAGAGCTCACCACTCTTTTTTTTTTTTTTTTGAGAGATTTTCACTGTAGGGCGCGTGCGCTCGCCAGACAGACAGAGAGAGACATAGAGATAGAAAGCGAGAAATCACCCCCCAGGGGGGATGGTCACGCCGCAATCCCTTCTCCTCCATTCTCCTCTCGGGATCTTGGGCACGCACGCACACATGCCCGGCGTGAGTTTTAAGCCACCGGGTCCGGGACACGAACTGCGGTCGACTACGTGGGAGTCCAGCGACATAGCCATTACGCTAACTGCTGGTTCCCGTAAAGCTCACCACTCTTTAACCACAACTCCATTCTTTGTTTTAAAACAATAGTGGGACCAGCAGTTATCGCAACGGCTACATAGCTGGACTCCCATGTAGTAGACCACGGTTCACGTCCCGGACCCGGTGGCTTAAAACTCACGCCGGGCGTATACGCGTGCGTGCCCAAGATCCTGAGAGGAGAATAGAGGAGAAGGGATTGTGGCGTGGCCAACCCCCCAGGAAGTGATTTCTCACTTTCTGTCTTTCTGTCTCTCTCTATCTCTGTCTGGCGAGCGCACGTGCCCTATAGCAAAAACCTCTCCAAAAAAAAAATCGTGATGACTAAATACTACCTTTTCTTTTAAGCAATGAAGGGAGGAGACAGAGCCCGGGAACATTAATCTAAGGCAGCAGTTTAAATACAATTCACATCAGCATGGAAATGTCTCTGGGTGAGTGGTTACTGCTACCAAATACTAAGAAATAAACTACTTATACCATAGAATAAAACAATTTTATAATTAACTACTTGCAAGGTAGAAGAGAAATGTTTTCATGAAAATAAATTTATGGATGCAGTACTATCTCAATGCATGCTTGAGAGTCAGTATTCCTGGAGAATTCAGAAAGCCGATTTGTTTCAGAGTCTACTATTAACTCACTGGGAATTTTATTTTCAGATTTGGGAATTACAGATCCTTGTTTCACTAACTGTATTGATAGCTGACCCTATTTTCATTCAAAAGTATGGCACTGGATAGGCTCTGGTTTTATAATGGAGTCTTAACTGTCCCCACCATTTTTATTTGATTTAACCATTAAAAACAGAGTCTAAGAATTTTATACTATGCATCACAAATGGTGAACTTTTGTTCTCTGCCAATACGGTACTTGAGATTTCTAACACTTAGCAATTTTCTGACATTGTGGTTGAGGTCATCTTTGAAAGACCTACATTTATATTTTCCCCTTGTGATGCAGAATCAATACTTTACTGTCTGAGAAAAAAAATAAAACACTTCATTCATGTTAGACTGCTAAGTGAAAATGCAAATGAGTAGGCAGCAAACTTTTCATATTATGGAAACACAGAAGCTAAAAAAAGTACCGCTGATTGCTGACTCTCTTGTTGGAAATATTAAATTTGTCCAGGTTTCAGATTTTTAAAGTCTCATCTTTCTGTGCTCTTTAAGAAGAGTTTCATAAACAACAGATATAATTACCAGAAGAAAATCTGTAGTATTCATGCAGAACGTCACATAAGAATTTCCATTTAACTTTCCACGTGCTGTCTGCAAAGCCAAGTCTCTTTTCCTTCCTTCTTTTTCTCTTCTGGACAATACTAAGACAATCACATAACATCATATGTGTGTGTGCATGTGTGCATGTGTGCATGTGTGCATGTGTGCATGTGTATACATATCAATAAAAATACTCATGTGATGTAATGAAAACTCAGTTAACTGAGACAACATGAGAAGAAAGACAAAAAGAAAAAGGAAATCTCTAGACTTTAAGATTCATCTCAAAAATTGCCCACAAATTCAAAAATGTTTAAATTTGGTTCAGATGTTAGAGAGAATTGGTTGTAATTTGCACGAGAGAGCTCAAAGATTTAGTCCTGTGCTCAGGTACATTTGTTTTTCATGAAAGACAGCAGCACGCCTCACAAGACTCAGGTTTGCCTACAGGAGAACTTCCCTCTTACTACCTGCCATGGGATACCACAGTCTTAACATACTTTCTTCTAGAACAAATAGTGCTCAAACATAAGCAAGCCTCCTCGGCATCCCCTGGAGGGCTAGGTTTTACCCACAAATTTCTGATTCAGTAGGTCTGGTGTTGGGCCTAGGCCTCAGTATCCTTAACAAGTCTCTAGAGGTGCTGAGCTACCTGCCTGGGGATTGTCCTTTAGACACCACTGCCTTGGGAAGAAGTGGCTTGCAGAAGTTTGGAAGCATGAGGGAGAATGAGTAGAGGAGCCAGAAGGGAGAGCTATCGGAAGGAGTTGAGCCTGTGATGCCTTACAAACAGGGGCTGCCTAACAGCTAATCAGCAAAGGGGAGAATACGGTCTTGGGAATATTCCAGGCAGCCAGGTTGAACCAAGAGACATAAGAATAAAGAAGACTACAGAATATGGGAATATTGCCAGAAAAACTGACAAGTGAAAAAAAGAGATCACAGACCAAGTTTTTCATGAATGACAGTAGCTAAGACAAATTACAAGGAAAACTTGTCTTGTACTATGAAATACAATCATCTTCCAGTCCACCCTTCCCCACTTTGATGGAACGTGATGCCAGGCTCCTTCTGTACGCTAGAAACACAGGCCTAACTCTTAGTCCACCAACTGAGATGTAGAGGAAACACTACTCTATCTAGTGCTCACATTTACTGCTGAATCCAAGTGCTGTCTTAGCTGGGAAAATGCAACCTTGGTTATTTATGAAGGTTCCTCTAACCCCAGGGTTGCAATATGGTTCCTGGATCGTAGATTAGTCTCAGGCAGGACATGGAGTTCAGGGCTCTGTGGTCTTCAAATATCAATTGTCAATCCACATAAGTCACACTCAGGTTCACTCAGGTTACCTATAGGTCTCGTCCCTATCTGCTGCTTCCTCACATTACTTCCATGAGCCTCTCCTGTGAAGCATCTATAGCCAGTTTGACTAAGACACCACAGAGCAGCATCTCTCTTCTGGGTTCTTTTTTTCTTTTTCTTTTTTTTTTCTTTTTTGCTATAGGGCGCATGCACTCACCAGACAGACAGAGAGAGACAGAGAGACAGAAAGCGAGAAATCACCCCCCAGGGGGGATGGCCATGCTGCAATCCCTTCTCCTCCATTCTCCTCTCGGGAACTTGGGCACGCACGCACACATGCCCGGCGCTGAGTTTTAAGCCACCAAGTCTGGGATGCGAACCGTGGTCAACTACTTGGGAGGCCAGTGACATAGCCATTACGCTAACTGCTGGCCCCATTATTTTTAGTATTTTCTTTTTTTTTTTCTTCTGGGTTCTTGATAACCCTTCCCAGGAAGCAAAGTCACCCCTGCTCCAGGACTGTTTGCCCCCGACCCCCCACCACTGGAGTGGAAGCTCTTTATAATTTAGGGTTGGCATCCCTAAACTCCAGAGCTTATACTCCAACTTCTCTGGAGCCTAAGAACCCATTTCTCACTTTTCCTTCCTTCACAGCTTTCTAAGTTTTCAGGATTTAGGCCAAAATATTGAGAGTCTAATACTCACAGGAGCCACTGGAGTAGAGTAAATAAAAGAATCAGGAGAGATGTAGTATAATAAAGAATGATGGAGAGTGCTGTGCACTGGAAAAGGAGGGAACCTCAAAAAGCATTAATGTTAACATTTTTTTAGTGGTTGAGCCAAACAATACACATATTTGGGCCAATGGTACAGCGGGCTTCTAGGCTTGTGAGCATGGCTGGAGTTAATGGAAAACAGTGATGTCTGTTTCTTCTTTCCTCTTGGCTATTCTTGAGAAACAGTATAATGCAGGCTCTATTTTCTTGAAGACAGGTTTTTCTTGGGTTTTGGGGTTTTTTTGGTTAGTATTTTTTTTGGAGTTTTTTTTTTTTCCAGTATTGTTCACTGTTGCATCTCCAGCAGTTATAACAATGTTTAACACATTGTAGATGCACTCAGTAAATGTTAGTAAAAAACTGACTGAACAAACAAATGAATACATAGCAGAAACAAGAAAATTATTATCTTAAAATACTATCCAGTTCTACTGTTTTTAGGCTGTACGAATTTCAGCAATGATTACTGAACAGAGAGCAAATGGCACAGGGATCAGCTATAAGGGATTATTACAAGCATATATATATATATGTGTATATGTATATATATATATATGAATATATATCTGTGTGTATGTGTGTATATATATGTTGTATGTGCATATATATATGTGTGTGTATATATGTGTGTGTATATGTGTGTGTGTGTGTGTGTTTGTATCCATGGGGACCAGTCCTCTCTTTGCACCCCTACCATTCTACTGCTTAAACACAGTAAAAAAATTTTTCAAGTTTTTGTTTCTACAAAACTATATACTGAAGCTAAATTAGGCAAATACGTCTGGGTGCACTCTAAATGGTGGTTCAAGTAAAACAGAAGGTTGAATAATACAGTGTTATAGATTTCAGTGATTTTGAAGTTACAAAATAATCTGAAAAACCCAAGCTTAAAGCTGGCAACCTTATCTGAATTAATATGTGCTGTGCTTCTCACATTCACTAAAAAACTGTCTAACCTGACTTTCCCTTGGGAAAAATTATCATTATTTTGCTACCACCTATTCATTTTTCTGTTCCAGCCAGCCTACAGAGTACATGGCTTTCTGCCGGCAGCTTCCTCTTTTATCTGAGGCCATTCTATGAGACCCTAATCCACTGGAAAGAAAGTTAATCTTCTCTGATCTGCATGGCTGCTTCCACCCATGGATTGCTTCCCTTGGTGAAGCATTTAGCACTAAGCCAGAAGCACACGAGCTCTGATAAAACATTCTAGAGGAAGAGAGGATTTGCTATTGCAGCTGTTCATTATTTGTGAACTTCTGAAATGCTTGTCCTGTTAATATTGCCCAGTTTGAGGAATTCCTTGGTAAAAGAAAAGAATATTTTTTAGTCTATGTGTCCTTATTCATGCCTATCGGGGAGTCACTGTTCAGTCTTATTGTAGTGTAGCAAGGATTCTTTCCACCTATTTGGGCCCTAGGGTTTCCATTTCAATTCAATGCACATTATGAGTTACCTTCTCATGCATCTGCTAATCTAGGACTTTTCATCACCTGAACTACTGTTGATGGGAGGCAGTGTATAAAAGCTGTGCTTTGTAGAAAAATATGGTAGAAAGATGAAGAAAAGTGAGGTTAGAAGATCTGGGTTATAGTTATAGGGCTGCCACTTACAATATTTGTTTAATCACTACTTTAAAATGCATACCTTAGTGATTATTTAAGAAAAAAATATGGCAGGATAGTTGTGAGATACAAACAAAATAAAAATATGAATTGATACTTTATCAGAAGTAAAGAATAACTGAGATGTTAGTCATTGTTGTTGATGGTATCAATACTATAAGCAAGACTCGAGTAGGAAGCAAGAAGGAAGACATGAATAATAAATTAACTTTGGTAGAAACAGGAAAGACAAAAGTGAGAGTCCTAGAAATCTGTGATAAGGGTAGTTGAGGGTTAGCAGAGAAATGAATGTGGCATTAGGAAACCAGAGATGACCGATCACTATTTAAGTACCCTACTTGCTAGTCATTGCTCCAAAAGAAGAGAATAAAAGATTTGTCTGGCAGAAACGGAAATTAAAAGGGTGAGACATATAATGTGGGATCTTAACAATCTCTATTCTCTATCATAGGAGGCACCATGAAACTGTAAAGGGAAGAGGAAAAAATAAGTTTGAACATAATGTAAGAATTATAAGTAAGCCTGAGATAAAGTGAATGTTACTATGTTGGCCCTTACTGTACTTTATGGTTGATAACAGAAAACACTTTAATCCATTTTGCAAAGAGCCTGGACTCAGAGAGATTTAGGTCTGACAAAGACTGCCAGTGGCCTACGCAAACATTCATTCTCTCCCCATTCTTCTCTGTACCCTAATTTTTTTTTTCCTGTGTATGTTTCTGCCCAAAACAAAAGACTACATTCGTAGCAACCTTTATATCTGGGTATGGTATAAAGCTAACTTCTGTACATCAGTCATAATGAGATGTAAGCTTAATGTAGATCCCTTAAATGGAGCTTCCTCACACAAGAGGGCTCCTCTTTCCATGCCTTTCTGTCACTCTTTCTTTTTCTAGCCAACTATGAATGAATAATATCTTGGCACCCAATCGTCTATTATGTCTGCGCCATCTCTTATGTCAGTCACAGTTGAGCTCCCATCAATCAATTGAGATTTGCTCAAACAGCAAGCCCTAGAAAAAAAGAAGGGAGTGTTATGGACCATCATGTCAAACTAAGCAAAAGCAGGGCAGGGGAGGAAGATCCCTGATAACACTGTGAAACTTAAAAAATCAAGCAGAATACAAGCATAACAAAAATCTACAGGAGATAGCATTACCCTAGCTAAGTGAAGGCTTCCTGGAATCTAGCAATAAGAATAGACACCAGGCCCAGCAAATATCATTATGGTCTTACAAATGGATGTTGTAAATTGAAAATAATAATGTGAAGGACAAATTTAAAAAGCAGTCCCCATATAAAGAAGTTGAGGAAAATGATAGAGAAAAGAGAATTAATAAAGAAAATAGAGTCTATGGAACCCACATTTAGGTAGTTGCTACTCAGTAGAAAGGCAAATAAGCTGGGCAAAAATAACAGTCAAAGATAATACAAAAGAAAACTTTCAATTAAAAAAAATAATCGAAAAGAGACTAAAAAAGATACACCACGCCTTCTTATTAATTCTCTCTCTCTCTCTGTCTTTCTTTTTTAACTGTCTGTCTTAACTTTTTTAAAGTTAATTTATTGTGGTGAGCACAATAAATTAACTTTTAAAAAAAAAAGTTTATTTGGTTCTGGATGTCCTTTAACCTTGTTTTCATCTATCAGAAGAAATAGTAGAACAAGTAAATGATTTAACCACCTTCCCAAAAGTGTTATTAATAACCTCCCAAATGGGGAGAAGCTGGTAAAGCAGGTTGATGGAGCAACAGTCAAGAAAAGAACTATGCAAATCTCCACCAAATGTACTCAGTGGAGGAGGAGAAAACTTTGAGTGAGTGCCATTCTAATCTCACTAGCAGAGGAGGGAAAAGGAGAGGGTGCTAAAAATCTCCAGCAATAAAAGGCAGGAATTAAGTAAAAAGAACAGGTGAAAAGGAAAAAAAAAATAAAGTAAAATAAAAGTATACAGCTGCAAGTGTCAAAAGCTGAAATTAGCCTACGGTTAACTATAATGGGGCTAAGTCCTACTGAAACTGTTATCTTCCTATTATGACTAGGGAGTAGGGGTAAGTAAAGACAGCACTCTGGGAGAAATATGTAAGTGAAACAAGGAGTATGAATAACCTAAACAAACTCTCCTTACTGGAAGCATAAGCTTTAGGCATCACACACAAACTATTGTAGAAGAATGATTTGAAGTGCACAGGTAGAGAAAACTTCTCCAGTTAGGGAGAATGGTTTGTGAAACAGCAATTGTCCAAATCAAAGAAGAAAAAAATCAGAGCCCAAGCTTTCCTCCTACCTCACTTTCATGACCTGAGACTAGAGAAAAATTGAGTGGTAGCAACACCCAAGTCTCAGAGTAGGAAAAGGATTCCTGGAGAAATCACAGAGACATGCTTCCAGGGCAAAGTCAAGGTCTGGAAGCTACCTATGTTAAGCCTGAACAAGATGAAAAGAAATGGCATAGCATTTATGCATAGCAACAAGAAAAAAACAGAAAGGAAAATGACATGGCATGCCAAAAAGACAGCAAAATCCCAGTTGGAGAGAAAATACATTTAAGAGCAAAAGAAATTCTCTGAACTTGCTTCATAAACCGTAATACCTTACTGAGTATTGGAAGGCCCCCAAAAATGAAAGTTTATGAAACAATGGGAGTAGACACAAATGATGGTGGTGGAGATTCATTGAAAGTCCAACAGCATTAGAATCATTACATGTCTCTTTGATAAATTAGAAATAGCACGAAAAAAGACAAGTTGAAAGTCATATTAATGGGATAAAGGAAAGGCTTGAGATAATATTACTATCAGAAAACAAGTTAGAAAGAAGTTGACAAAGGGAAAAGTTGATAAAACAGAAGGATATTTTATGCCCTTGTTATTATACCCAAAAAAATGAAACAGAAGAAGTAGTCAGAAATATTAAAAATGTCTCTGGAATTAAAGGGCAGAAAAGATTAGAGAGTTTTCCTCTACTGGGAAAAAAGATACAAAAGGGACAACACCACAACACATTCTGGTTAAGAGGTTAAGATTCCAGGACAAAAAAAAATTTTTTTTTCAGCCATCTGAATAGAAAAAGCAAATCAAGTAACAGGAGAAATCAGATTGGTTGATTACGTCTCTACAGCATCATATTCAGCCAGAAACTAGTACTGCAATACATATAATATCTTGAAGGGAAAAAAATATTTTCAAAATGTCATAGACAGACATTTTAGTTAGGAATGAAAGCAACACCCAGACATTCTAAAAAATCAAATAACTTAGGAAATAAAATAGGCAAGACTTTCTTGAGGAAAAGTCTTCATTCATCAAGAAATGACTAGAGAAGTCATAATAAAATGACTAGTGAAATAATTAGTGCCATGAAGTGATGCAGCAATATTAAAAAAAAAAATTAAGAGTTGAGTGGTGGACTGGTCCTATAGCCTAGTGGTTAAGGAAGCCAAATCCCATATGACTGACTACAGTTTGAATCCTGGCCAAGTGTCTTGAAAAACATAACAGATGTATGTGCATGTGTGCTCCAAAACTCAACAAGGTAGAGAAATTGAGACGAGATTGTGGTGTAACTATACTCCATTGGAGGTGCTCTCTCTCTCCCTTTCTCTGTCTCTGTCTGCTAAGCACATATACCCCTTGGCAATTAAAAATAAGAACAATGAAGTAATATTTGAGTGGTGGGACCAGCAGTTGGCGTAATGGCTATGTCGCTGGACTCCTATGTAGTAGACCACAGTTTGAGTCCCGGATCCAGTTGGTTAAACTCATGCCATGTGCATATGCATGCATGACCAAGATCCTGAGAAGAGAATGAAAGAAAGGGGATTGTGGCATGGCCATCCCCCCCAGGGGGTAATCTCTTGCTTTCTGTCTCTCTGTCTCTGTCTTTCTGGCAAGTGCATGCGCCCTGTAGCAAAAACCTCTGCAAAAAAAAAAAAAAAAAAGACTTGAGTGGCAAACTCTAACATTTACAGGGACAAGGCAGGGTATTTAAGTCACTGAAATATGTCACTTCAGTGAACTAGAGAGCACACCCAGTGCTGAAGGTGAAAATTGCTGAAGGCTATTTTGCATTAGGGATTAATAAATGTAGTTAAGATATTGCCATATCTTCAATATTTTCAGGAAAATTCATGTATGCAAATGTCTACATTAATTCTTCCAAGAATTCCAGCAACAAAATTCATATTACTAAAAAAATGCAACAAAATTAATATTACTAAATTTTATTACGGATAACAAAATGTGTAAGCTGGACTAGCTGGTTAGTGACTAGTTCATCATTTGTGAAGAAATAAAATAAGACCCAAGAATGGTGCTCCCAGCCAGTCCAGCCTTGGAGAGAGGCAATGGATTAATATCTACCATGTGAAGAAATTCATGAAATGCAGGAATTCATAGCCCCCCCCCCCTTGAACATTCTACTTGATGACAGAAAGTGTCAATAAATGAAACAGAGAAGATATAAGGGACTGGTAACGAGCACTAAGCAAATTTATTAATAAACATAGAATTAAAGCTAAATGAAGAGGGCCAGCTAGGTGGTGCAGAGGTTAAGGCAGCTGGAGCTCACTTGGTCGAGTGCACAGTTTGAGTCTCCAGACCTGGCAGCTTGGAAAAACATGCTGGGTGTGTGCCCAAAATCCTGAGAGGAGAATAGAGGAGACAGGATTGTGGTGTGGCCGTCTCCCTGAGGGGTGATTTCTCACTTTCCCTCTCTATATATATCTTTCTGGCAAGTGCACACACCCTAAAACAAAAACTAAAAAATAAATAAATAAATAAATATGAGAATTACATTTATTGAGTAATATAAAAACAATATTTACATAGTAGGTGAGGGGAAGAACAGTGAGAAGTATAATCATGAATATGTAATATATAATTTTTAGAAAAAAATTCCAACATCCTAATGTTTTCACATTTTTCTGAACATCTGAGTTATTGTCTAGAAATTATAGTATCTTTCAGTAAAAAAATACCTGTTCATGAGCTGAATCGTGTTCTACTCCCAAATTCACATGTTGAAGTCCTAACCCCACAGTCCTTTCCCAGATAATACTTGGAGATAACAATTACAGATACAAGAGACAGTGTGGGAAAAGGGTGGGAAATGGGGAAGGTTAAGAGAAAGGGAACCGAGAGGAAAAGAAAAAAAAATATTTAAGGGACACAAAAATAGAAGATTATTTGTTGATGATAGCATATATAATATCTTTAGTTGGACAGCGGTACAGTGTATTCATGCTGAAAAATTTCACTTTGAAAGCTGTAATGATATAGTGATTGAATGTATAAAAACAATTTTAAAAATACATAGTGGGAGAATTTGAGGGAAGGTATAAAGGACACGTTGCCTCACAATCTACCAAAAGGAGAGAAGAAATCATTCTGCTCATATATATAAAACATATGTGTAAGCAGCTTTAAAAAAAAAAAAAAAGAAAAAGGTAATTAAGTTAAAATGTGGTTGTTAGAATGTGCCTTAATCCAATGACTGGTGTCCTTACAAGAAAAGGAGATTAAAACAAATAAAACACAGACAGTGCAATGACCATCTCAGGACACAATAAGATGGCAATTGTCTGCAAGTCAAGGAGAAGCCTCCTCAAAAACAAAACAAAAGAAAAACAAACAAAAAACCTGCTGACATCTTGATTTGGACTTCCAGTCTCCAGAATTGTGGGAAAATAAATTTCTATTTTCTAACTCATCCAGTTTCTGGTGTTTTGTTCTAGCATTCCTACCAAACAAATAGAGAATCAGATTCTGATATTGAGCAATCTATTAAGTTTTACTTAATTTATTCTTTTCTTAAATATAAAAAAAAATTTAAACTATCATAGAATATGATCATAGTTTTTGAAAGTATTTCTCTTGTATTCATTTGTTCCCAAGTCTATAACATAATACCTTAAACTAGATAATTTTTTGTTCACCATTATCGAGAATGCAAAAACCAAGAACAGGTCTCCAACAGGTTCACTGTCTCCTAAATTCATATGATAGAGGACCTGGTCCCTCTGTCCAAGATAGTGCCTTGAACATTGCATCCTCCAGAATGAATAAACACTGTCTTCAACTCAGCAGAATTGGGAAGGCAGCTCTCTGAAGCCTCATTTGTAGAGTATTAATCCCATCCCTGAGGGCAGGCCCCTCCTAAGAACTTTCTGTCTCTCAACAATATTACTTGGGGGGTTAAGTTCCAAGATATGAATTTTGGAGAGACACATACATTGAAATCATAGCATCACTCTCTATATATTTTTACCCAAACATGTATACATAAACATAAGAGATACCTGGAATAATGCTCAGTTACTATTAACAAATAATGTAAACATTTTAGGAAATACAGTTTTATAGCATTTTTTTAAAGTATGATTTGTCTCCATTGAGGATATATGCCTTATTTATTTAACCAATATTCAAGTTTGGGACATTTAGATTGCTTATAAATCTTTGATTTCATATGTACTGTTGCAATAAACATTCTTACAGCTACATCTCTATCTATATTATTTTTAAGAGTATGTTGAGAGAAATATTTAAGAATAAACAATGGGACCAAAAAGGATTTATTAAGACATGTAACAATGACTTAATATAAAGAAATATATTAATATAATTTATCATACAAGCAGATTTAAAGAACAATTATATGATTATTTATATAAACTAAAAAACCTTTGGCTTAAGCTTAGTATTCAAAAGTCCCTACTAAACAAAAGAATACTTCCTTAAAGACTATCTATTTTAACTGAAATAACTGTTATACTTAACAAGTCAAAATAAATAAGTAAATCAATACTAAATAAATACACAAAAATCAATAGCTTGTCTATATACTAGCAGTGGACGTATAAAAAAATTAAGGAAAAAATGTGTTCTTCGCAATAGCAACAAATATGATATAGTCAGAAAATTTGTATAAGATTATATAAACATACAGAAAAAACTTTTGCCAAGAGCTACAAAGATAACTTAAATAACAAAAAGCCATATGCCATGATCCCAAATGGAAAACCTTGACGTACTTAAGACAAATGAATGTTTCTAATGGAATCATTTTGAACCTGAATAATAACAATCATTCTGGAGTGAAGTAAAATGACCTACGCATC
Organism: Tupaia belangeri chinensis; assembly: GCF_000334495.1. NCBI lineage: Eukaryota > Metazoa > Chordata > Mammalia > Scandentia > Tupaiidae > Tupaia > Tupaia belangeri. The sequence goes on along the minus strand of NW_006159559.1, from coordinate 3,772,456 downwards.
TTCGATTGGAGTACACATAGAGATAAACTTGTGGAAGATAACTGTGAGTTTCATATCAAAAGGCTTTTTAAAATGCCCATGCATTTGCCCCTCCCTGACAAACAAATATGTGTGTGTAGAAAGATTTATCTAAAAAAACTAATATTGCATAGGAAACAAAGATTAACATTTCACAGTAGCTGGGCTCAAAGATCTCTGAAGCCAGGAGAACTCAGTGAAAAATAGTTAATGAATATATATGAACATATATATAAATACGCACACACTTAAGGTAAGATAATTGCTGCTTTAAGACAGGCACAAACAACATACTATAAAGGTTTTCAAGGAGAGAAGGACCACATGGAGACATATGCTATATGTCTACTCATTTTTCCACTCATTCACTTCTCTTCCCTATAGAGTAGCCATGAGTATTTACAGTTCAGCCTAGGAGAAGCTAGAATATCTATTGGGTTTAGTAGAATGTATTTATACTATTCCCAGTCACTTCTCTTTTTATCTTTCTCTTTTTCTTTATTTTTTTTCCTTTTTTTTTTTTACATTTTGTCACTGTACATCTTTACAGCAAAAAATTAATTTTTCTAGCATGAATACACTGCATATTAGCCCATTTAAAGATATTACCATACACATCATCAAGAGATAATTTTCTATTTATGTGTCCATTAAATGTTTTACTTTTTTCTTTTTTTTTTTTGGGGGGGGGAGAGGTTTTTGCCAGTCAGACAGAGAGAGACAGAGACAGAAAGCGAGAAATCGCCCCCCAGGGAGGATGGCCATGCTGCAATCCCTTCTCCTCCATTCTCCTCTCGGGATCTTGGGCATGCACGCACACGCACCCTGTGTGAGTTTTAAGCCACCGGGTCCAGGACGTAAACCATGGTCAACTACATGGGAGTCCAGCGACATAGCCATTACGCTAACTGCTGGTCCCTAAATGTTTTACTTTTTTTAATTCCTTAATACCTTCCATCCCAGCCTCCTCCCACACTGTCTCTATGGTCCACAGTTGTTCTTCATGCTTTCATATCTTCCAATCTCTCAGTGTCTGTCATAGATTGCAGACATTAAGTTCATGTAAACTGGGGACACACAAATGCTTCTCTTTCATAGCCTGGCTTGCTTCACTTAGGTTTAAATCTTTCATATTCCACTTTCTACCAAATGTCAGGTCTCATTGTTTTTTATAGCCAAGTAGTATCCCATATTCATTCCAATTAAAATATGGACAAATGAGCTGAACAGACAACTCTCCAAAGAAGACATGTGAACAGCCAAAAAGCATGTGAAAAAAAAATGTTCAACCTCTGTATCATAAGGGAGATGCAAATCAACACCACACTGAGACACCACCGAATCCCAGACAGAGTAGCTACAAAATAAAGAATGATGGGGCTGGCCAGCAGGTGGCATGGTGGTTAAGACACTGGATACCCACATGGCTAACCATGGTTTATGTCCCAAACCTGGTGGCTTGCTTTCTCACTTTTCCTCTCTCTGTCTCTGTCTCTCTCTGATTAAAATTTAAAATAAGAATAAAATATAGTAACTTTTTAAAAAATGATGAATGCCGGTGAGGCTGTGGTAAAAAGGAACTCTCCGACATAGTCATGTCTATGTATTATTAGGTAACTGCTCTCCTCCATGGCATAGGAATAGCTTCCACAACATGATCCCTATCTGTCGTGCCAACTCTAATCCTATCCTGACACAAATGTAAGTTTACAGGATATAACATTCCTACAGCACACAACCCAGGAAATATCTAATTCACTTAAGAAGAAACAAAACTTGAAATGTGCAGACCCAGAAGTTAGTCTTTAGAAAACTCTTTGATCATTAAATCCATGACACTACAAGCAGATGAACTGGCACTTAGTATGCTTCAAATGGAAGTTGATTCCTGGCTGAAATAATCAATGAAGCAAAGCAATTATAAACTTTCTGACCTTTTTTTTTCTTTTTTAATTTGCCAGAGGATGTGTGTGCTCACCAGAGAAAGAGACAAAGAGAGAGGGCTATTTTCTTAGTCTTCATGGTGGATTTTTCTAGGCCAGTGAGGTTTTTTTTTGTTTTGTTTTGTTTTTGAGAGGTTTTTACTATAGGGAACGTGCGCAGGGGGAATGGCCACGCCGCAATCCTTTCTCCTCCATTCTTCTCTCGGGATCTTGGACACGCACGCACACATGCCCGGCATGAGTTTTTTTGGTTTTTGGGTTTTTTTGGAGAGATTTTTCACTATAGGGCGCGTGCGCTCGCCAGACAGACAGAGAGAGACATAGAGACAGAAAGCGAGAAATCACCCCCCAGGGGGGATGGTCACACCGCAATCCCTTCTCCTCCATTCTCCTCTCGGGATCTTGGGCATGCACGCACATGCACACGGCATGAGTTTTAAGCCACCGGGTCTGTGACATGAACCGTGGTCGACTACATGGGAGTCCAGTAACATAGCCATTATGCTAACTGCTGGCCTCTGTCTTCTGCATCTGAGATTCAATCTTCTGTATGAGCTAGTCTACTTTTAATACTTTCAAGTGAGGTTTTGATTTCCTGTATTACAGCCTTCATCTCTAAAAGTTTCATTTCATTCTTTTTTATGGTTTGTCTTTCTTCTTTCAGATTGTGCAAGAACTTCCTCACCTCCTGGAACTTGGTTCTTTTCTCCTGCATCTTGTGGAGTTCATTGTACCTCTTCTCTTGCATCTCTGTTAGTTTTGTCACTATGAATATTCTAAATTCTTTATCTGACACTTCTATGAGTTCTATTGTACTATCTGTGGATGAAGAGGAGTTATTATTTTCCCTTAGAAAAGAGATATTTTCCTGCTTTCTCATATTTCTTGTGCCCCTGTGGTGATTTCTGATCATCTGATGGGTTGTCGTTTCTTTCCAATTCTTGAAATTCAGTCTGAGCATTCAGATATGTGTAGGAGAAAGTGATCTGCAGTCTCTCTTCCCTTCTGTTTTTCACCCTTTGTGCATCAGATTCAGTGGGAATTGACGAATATTCTGACCCTTATAGTATTCAGATATTTGGATACTGTTCACTTAGATCTGTCTAGACACTCAGTGCATGGAGGCTGAGCAGTCAAGGGATGAAGGTTAAAAAAAAAAAAAAAAGAAAAAGAAAACAGAAGCAGAGGAAAGAAAAAGTAAAGTAAGAAAAAAGACAATAAAAAAGTAAAAAAGTTTTACATTTTAATTTTAAAAAGTAAAAAGTGAAAAATGTGCAGCATGTTCCACGCAAAAGCAATATTTCACAGTTCAAGTTCAGTAGCCACCTCAGAAGGGCCTGGGTTTGTGCCTCTCCACTCTAGAAATGAATCTAGAGGGTGAGTCTCAGTGAAAATCTTCCTTTGTACTCCCTGAAAGCAATATTTCACAGCTGAAGTTCAGTAGCCATCTTCTTAAAAAAAATTTAAATAAATAAATAAAAACTATGGGATATAAATTTATCATGTTTTTTGTGTTTGTAGGAAACACATGCCTCTGGCAGAGCTATAAACAGTGCAAATTGCATGTTTTATGCATCCTAACTCCTGATTAAGATGAATTTTATTCAGCCATCTAAAGGAAATTGAACCGTATTACATAGGAAAGTGTTCTCAATAATCCTGTTCTCACATCCCTGACCCTCTTTCTCCAAAACATAGTAAGTAACCCAGAATTTTCTTCCATCTGTTATGCCTATGATTGCCTCTGCTTGTCTAATGTCACAAACTTCATGATGGAATTTTGAAGAGCCTGGAGTAGTATGGGTAAGCTTTCCATCAGGGGAGTTGTACTCAAAGAAAATGACACAGGGCAAGCAAAGCAAGGCATAAATATTTGCCCATGCCCTGCAGTTTAAAACCAATGTGAATTAATTCCTTGTTTTCAAGCTTTCCCCAAAACCTTAGAATCAATCACAGAACATAGGTACAAAGATAGATGCAACCCTAGTTCCTGGTTTGGAAGTCAATAAGCTCAACTTATGACACGCATTTCCTAATTTGACCTTAATAATACCCTTTCAAGTAGTAAATAATAATATAGAAGACATCACTATCAATCATAAATATAGATGTCCAAGGGCAGGCATTTTATTCTCTATTGTATTTCACACCATAAGCGCTTTCCTTATTCAGTCAAGAATTTTGTCTAGTTCACTTTTTAAGAAGCAATAATTTTTAAAAAAGAGTTAGATGACCAAGTTTTAAGAACTCCAAACTTGTTAACTTCCCTAGTATATACAATTATTTACATAAACATTTAAAAATCCAGGAGATTTAAGATTTGAACTAATGATAGAAGTGACCACTAATAAATCCCTTATTGAATTAAAAATAATAATAACATCATTAAAATTTTGTGTCAAAACACAGGAAGTCATCCTAGAACTTTCTATTATAAGTACTATTATAAAGCTGAAATAAATAGAAACATTAGAAGGCTGATTTGAGTTTTCATTGAAAATTCAATACATGAAAGCAAGTCGCAATAACTTTAATGTTTTTCAGGGTTAAAAATCATTATTGGGGGGAGGGAAGTATATTTAGAAAATGTCAACATTAAAATATTTTCTAATTATTTAAGATATCTCTAGCACATATTCTTAGTATTATACAATGCCAGACTATAAATGACTCACTATTCTCTGATATATTTTTAAACCTATCTTCCGTTATTTGATTAGAAGAAATGCTATTATCTGGGACCAGTAGTGAGCATAATGACTATGTTGCTGGACTCCCACGCAGTCAACTGCGATTCGAGTCCTGAACCCGGTGGCTTAAACTCATACCAGGCGCATGTGCGTGCATGCCCAAGATCCCGAGAGGAGAATGGAGGAGAAGGGATTGTGGCGTGGCCATCCCCCCAGGGGAGTGATTTCTCACTTTCTCTCTGTCTCTCTCTGTCTGTCTGGCAAGCACATGCACCCAATAGAAAAAAACTCTCAAAAAAAAAAAAAAGAAGAAATGCTATTATCTAAAAGGTATATGTGGAGGTATTAAACCATTATATCTACAACTTCAAAGAATAAGATGTTTATCAGTGAAGAAGTCATTCAGTTTTATAGGTTCCAAGTCATGAAGTTTCCAGCTGGAATTGTCTAGTCTACCACTCTGCTTCAAAGAGCACAGAAGTTCAGTATCCAGTTGGGAGCCAAAGATGATGAATGGATTCGGTTGAATGCTACATGAAGATGCCAGTACATTTTGAAGTTAGCTATATCCTTCAAACAACATTCACTAAACATTAACTGGCTCTCTACTATACCCTCAAACACTACTAGAAGCTGAGCTAAAGATATATAAAGGGAAAGAAGATTTGTAGTTAGTTGCCCTTGGCTCTGCCAATGATTACCTTAGTGGCCTAGGCTAATTTACTCAACCTCTTCAGGTCTTGATTCACACTTCATAAAATATTGTTATTATTATCTACTAGAGAGTATTGTTGTAAGGGTAAAATGATTGGTATAAGCATTATCAAAATAAACCATCACAAATGGGTTCATTTATTTAAAACCTTTGCTCAGCAATGGCCCTAATAAGAATCAGTCTCAGTATTACTATAGGGTGCCCCCGCAAATCCTTCAAAAGAACACACTGAGTAAGACTAAAGCTAAAATCGTCTTCAGAATTTGAGTTGAGAAATTAACCACAAGGAAGTGGAGAGAAAAATAAAAGATGGGCAGAAGACAGAAAGGCCAAATATCTTCTTTTGTGCTCTCCCATGCATTTTAGAGTAGAATACACCTCTAAATATAGATGATTATTCTCATCTGAGAAATTTGGAAAAAGAAATCACAGCCAAAGTCTATTCACATATTGTGGTAAAATATATCCATCTCTGCGGAGTAAACTGCAGCTTTATTGAATGTGCTCAGATTTCTCCTCAGAGTAAATGCTTATTAATACATAAAAAACCTGTTGAAAGTTCGTAATTATCCACATATATTTCCTATACTTTGTGGACTCTCCATAACATATTTTAAATCAGGCTGGCTTTGTCTCAGCCACTTACCACAAATATGGCTAACCAACAACTGGTGTGCACTCAAGCACAGATTTCAACATTAACACAAAGCAAAAGAATCTAAAGGAACTTTTATGAGATCAAAGAGAAATCATTTGAGGGGGTCACACAGTGACACGAAGGTAATACACAAAGTTCTGAAAGCCTGATGCAATTTGGAGGTTCCAGGTTTGCATCTGCAGTCCTTCCTGAGTATATCAGGCACATGTGTGCCAATGGACTAGCGCTGTCAGAAGCTGGAGGTGGATGTAGCACCAAAACGCTGTTGGAGATATTCTCTCTCTATCTATCTCTCATTCATGGAAGAAATCAGTAAAAAATTCTTTAAAAGAGAAATGATTAGAGAATTATCCGTGAATTGTGTTTTATCTATGCCATTATGCCCTTTTCTTATAGTCAGAAGCTGTCACTATCTGTCCTGTTTCTCTTTAATGCTGTAATGCAGATAATGAAGACTACTGCAAAACATGAAACTTAAATATGGCTTAAGCTTCAAAATCACTCCAACAGACTTCTTTTTTTCTTTTTAAACCTCTTGAGATGGTATGTAAATGTGTATATGCAAACGTCTGTTGGCAAGACAGCTTGTACCAGGGCTTCCAAAACTTGTTCCGGACTCTCCCAGGTGTATTTAAAAAATGGCGGGGATGACAGATTAAAAACTTCTCCTTTTTACTGATCCCAAAGTTTAATTGCTTCCTTTTTAGTTACTTGATTCCTATGACCAATTTAATGGTTTTTCTATTTTGTTTTACTGTTGTCTAAAAGCCTATCATACTTTCAGAACTAGATATTTCTAAATGTACAATAATAAAAATACCACTTAGTTCAGAATCACATAGAAATGACTGCCTACAAAAGAAATAAATGTAATTTTTCCCATAAAACCTTGTTTTTCTTGAGAATTCATTAGTTTGTAGCACAAAAATTTTAAATCATGCATTTTTTTTACAGAGCACCAGCATTCCTCAGAGTTTTGTCTGAGGAACAAAAGTTTACCTATATATAGTTGAGATTTGTAATAACTACAAGCCTCCAGAGGTACTATTTCTAACCAAATATGATTAGGAAGCAGAGGACATACCTGAAGTCATGCTAAAAAATCTCTACTTTGCTGCTGTTAGAAAGTATTTAATTAGATACTACAATATTCACATTTAGTAAATTGAGGCCCCAAAAATATAAACAAATTTTTATAAAATTGCATTGCTTGTTAGTGATAAAATCAAAACTATAACCCAATTTCCTTCCTTTCAGTCCAGTGCTTATGATTTTAAATATTGTAATAAAAATAGCCAAATATAGTGTGTGTCATTATTGATGACAAAGGTTAATAATTGTTAAATTCACTTCTAATCAAGTTTGCCAACATCTATTTTCTGAATTTATACTCATAAGTACATATTTTATTCCAAACCACCCAACTTCTAGAAAATGTAATATCTGAACACCCATCTTAAGTTTTTCTAAACCAAGAAACTTAAGCCTACCAGCTACTGATTCTGTTCTTGTGACCTACTCCGTGGATTTTTTTTGGCAGCCCAATAAAAACCTCACATGTTGAAATAATTTATTTCTGAACCTAATATCCCTCTGCAAATTCTTCCATTTGATTAACTTTTTCTTTTTTATCATCTCATAGACATTCTATCAGAATAAGAAAATTGCTCGGTTCTCCAATTATGAAAATAAATTAAATAAGGGAATTTGAGGAGGTGGGGAAAGAGAATGGAGAATTAACTTTTGCAAATTTATGATACATTATACATGGTTCAAGTAATTTAAGGATAATTTATTGGGAATTTTACTTGTAAACAAGCTACAACCTATTAAAGAATAGGTTCTAAAAAAGCTATTTCTAAACCTATTGCTTGAACTTTTAAAGTATCCATCTACAAGCAGACCCTAAGGTCACTGAGTGGTGGGTACTGGTAGAATCAAGCATTTGTGCTGAGCTCTGCAGCACTGTGTACAAAGATAACATCTGCAGGTTAAATATCTGTAAAGGACAAGATTTTCTTCTAAATGCAAAAAGGAACAAGGTACCAGTCTGCCTGGGTTGAAACTAAGGGAAATTAACCAGGAACAGATGTAAGTCTCGACTCTCTCTCTGTCCCCGACTTTCAGAAGCACTTTTTCACTAAAGTGGAAGTTGGCAATGCCTTGCACAGAAGTTGCTGGTTTATTAATTGTGCCTACTCTACAAAAAAAGTAGGGAGTGGAATCACCTACACACTCTGTCTTCCATTTCTCTACACTACCACTGGTAAGAGTGGACTCACAAAAGAGATATTGCTGAAAGCAGAATCAGACATTCTATCTCTTGAAAAAAAAAAAAAAAAAAAACAAAAGAAAGAACCAGGTACTTAACATCAGATTATTACGTTTTGAAAGAACTGAATCGGCAGCTCTGAAAAGGGAGGAAATAGATCATAAACAGTTGATGGAGTTGATGGCAAACTCGTGAAAGAGAAGCGAATGGTGTCACTGGTAGACACGATGCACCTTTTGAGGCATTTTCCAGTTAGCTTTGCCTTTCTCTACTTTGGGTAATAAGCATCAATTCAGGCCTCCTTTTTTTCTTTCTTTCTGAAGACCATTGGTAGGAGGCATGTTTGACTGTACATTCCTATCACAGACATGTTTGGCCAATAATTCTTGTGATAAACCAAGATCATACATTTTCTGGAGTCACCACACACCTCTCTCTATTGTCAATGGAGATATAAAATCTGTGTTTACACATAAAGGTACATGCACTGCACTGAAGAGTACCTAAGCAACTGTCATGTAGTGTGATCCTGGAAGGGAACGAATGACAATTATTCAATTTCTCTCATCCCCGTTGCATTTTTGAAAGTCTGAATTGAAAGCACTTATAAAAACAGCATTGAGGGACCAGCGGTTGGTGTAATGGCTATGTCACTGGACTCCCATGTAATCGACCACGGTTCGAGTCCCAGACCTGGTGGCTTACTCTCATGCTGGGTGTGTGTTTGTGCATGCCCAACATCCCGAGAGTAGAACAGAGGAGAAGGGATTGCAGCATGGCCATCCCCCCTGGGGGGTGATTTCTCACTTTCTGTCTCTCTGTCTTTCTCTGTCTTTCTGGCAAACACACATGTCCTATAGCAGAAACCTCTCAGAAAACAAAAAACAAACAAAACAGCACTGAACCTGAGTAGGTAGCCCAGTGACTGTTTCGCCTATTTCTCAAACTTAAGAAGACTTTAAAGTATTTTAACATCTTTCTTCTACATAAGCGCACCATCTTTATAAAGTTCACAATAGTTATGTTTAAATAATTCACCTGTTGAAATACATGCATTATAACTATTATGCAGACATGGGGTTTAGTGTTAGTGTCAAATCTGAAAATGCAGGATGCCATTTCAAAAAGCATACACAAAAAATAAAGCCAAGGAGAACATACTTCACGGGAGGCCTGTTCAAACATCCAAGTTCTGGATAATATTGACAAGGCTCATAAATTTGGAGGGAAACCCAGTATTTTCCCTGAAAACTGCATTGGATCTTTGGAAATAATTGAAAATGATATTAGTACAAACTAGAACTAATATCAAGAATTAATCAACAAAAGAAACAAAGAATCAGCCAGAGTAAGCAAAGTAACATGATTTGAAATTCAGAAATCCCATTTGACAAGGAAAATATAGAAAACAGACCTTAACTCAGGTCCATTCTCTATGTTCAACTTCTACTTTTGATTTACACATGGAGAGCTCTTCAGCTGGAAAAGAATAAGGGCTTAGCAGAAGATGAAATTGTCCCAAGAATGCTGAGAAGCAGGGTTAGTTAGGGGTCTTCTGTACAGTCATAGACAATTTGGGTCCTAAAATTAGACAATGTGTGAACAAAGCACAGACTGTGAACCCTTTCGGCGCCTTGCTGACACTCCTTGAAGAACGCATTCACTTGTGCTGTATAAAGGGGTTGCCAGTTTAAAAGCATCTTCCACATTAAGATCACATGTGTTGTGCAGAAGTTGCTGAGGTTTTTGCAGTTTTTATTAAGTATTTCAAATAACCCAGAAATAACTTTTGCTTACTACAGTCTCTAGGAGCACTGTGCTTTCTCTTTTTTTTTTTTTTTTTTTTTTCTTCCATGCTCCTCCCAGGAGTTTGGGCTTGTAGGCATACGTGCCTGGCATGAGTTTCAAGCTGCCAGGTCCAGGATTCAAACTACAGTCAGCTATGTGGAAGTCCAGCGAGTTAACCACCATGCCACCTGCTGGCCTGAGCACTGTGCTCTTTCTAAGATGCAAGAACTAAAAAGGTCCAAGGACATCTGGATTTTGCTGGAGAAGTTCTAAAGGGTAGAAACAAAGGCAATCCAGTGAATTGCTGATTCTTCAACCAAAGACTTTGCAGGCAATAATGAAAGTGTCTCTGTAAGAAACACTGATAATGCTAGATGGAATGCTCAGTTTATTGTGAGAATGTTCAATTACTTTTAAAAAACTACAAATATCACTATCTTATTTTTTTTCTCATGAACGTGTCATAAATCTATTCTCTTTCTTTTTTCTGAATCCATGAAAACACAGGAAAATACCTTTTTCTCAGCACACAGTCAGTCATACTTCTTTCCTGGAGCGTTTTGGAGCAACTATCCCCCAAAATCTCCCTATCTTGGTCCCCAGCATGTCCCAGGCCATTCTATGGGAGTCTCCCCAAAAGATACTTGGAGAAAAGCCTCATGTGCCGGTGGACAGTTTTAAAAGAGACTTCATCCCCTTTCAGTTGCAGTCAAAAAATTCAGTCTATAAATGACATCAAGAATTTTCAAAGATGTCAATATCCACACAGAAAAGCCATGATATCGCTGCCCCTTGCTCTTTATCACTCTTTAGCCCTTTATTTTCTCTCAGATTCTTTACTTTTTAAAATGTATTTATTCCTTTCTTCTATGAATGAGAGAAAGAGAGACAGCCCCCCTAACAGGGTCCACCCCTAGCCTTCAGCCAGCGCTGGATCATGGGCAAGTGTGTGCCCAGCACACTCTAGAGGTTTCTGAACCGAAACCAGAAGGCTTTCCATATGGGGTTGCCTCAGAGTGTCATTGTTCTATTCCTGTGCCATGGTCTGGCCCCCTTCCATTTTATAGTACTTTTCTAATCACTTAATAGATGCTTCCCATATTGTTCATCACAACAAAAACATCATTCTATTCACTTTGAATAAAACGTCTCTAGTACCTACAATAGTGCAAGAGACATATTAGTTATTTAACATGCTTCTTTTGAATAAATGAAAATTCTCATTTTTGTTTTGTAAGAAGACCAAAAAATGTGGAGGCTTAGAGATACTAAGAAACCTACCCAAGGACACATAGACAGTGATGCCGCTATGTTCAACTTCTACTTTTGATTTACACATGGAGAGCTCTTCAGCTGGAAAAGAATAAGGGCTTAGCAGAAGATGAAATTGTCCCAAGAATGCTGAGAAGCAGGGTTAGTTAGGGGTCTTCTGTACAGTCATAGACAATTTGGGTCCTAAAATTAGACAATGTGTGAACAAAGCACAGACTGTGAACCCTTTCGGCGCCTTGCTGACACTCCTTGAAGAACGCATTCACTTGTGCTGTATAAAGGGGTTGCCAGTTTAAAAGCATCTTCCACATTAAGATCACATGTGTTGTGCAGAAGTTGCTGAGGTTTTTGCAGTTTTTATTAAGTATTTCAAATAACCCAGAAATAACTTTTGCTTACTACAGTCTCTAGGAGCACTGTGCTTTCTCTTTTTTTTTTTTTTTTTTTTTTTTTTTTGGGAGAGAGATTTTTACTACAGGGCACTTGTGCTCACTGGGGAGACAGAGAGCAAGAAATCACCCCCCAGGAGGGGATGACCATGCCGTAATCCCTTCTCTTCCATGCTCCTCCCAGGAGTTTGGGCTTGTAGGCATACGTGCCTGGCATGAGTTTCAAGCTGCCAGGTCCAGGATTCAAACTACAGTCAGCTATGTGGAAGTCCAGCGAGTTAACCACCATGCCACCTGCTGGCCTGAGCACTGTGCTCTTTCTAAGATGCAAGAACTAAAAAGGTCCAAGGACATCTGGATTTTGCTGGAGAAGTTCTAAAGGGTAGAAACAAAGGCAATCCAGTGAATTGCTGATTCTTCAACCAAAGACTTTGCAGGCAATAATGAAAGTGTCTCTGTAAGAAACACTGATAATGCTAGATGGAATGCTCAGTTTATTGTGAGAATGTTCAATTACTTTTAAAAAACTACAAATATCACTATCTTATTTTTTTTCTCATGAACGTGTCATAAATCTATTCTCTTTCTTTTTTCTGAATCCATGAAAACACAGGAAAATACCTTTTTCTCAGCACACAGTCAGTCATACTTCTTTCCTGGAGCGTTTTGGAGCAACTATCCCCCAAAATCTCCCTATCTTGGTCCCCAGCATGTCCCAGGCCATTCTATGGGAGTCTCCCCAAAAGATACTTGGAGAAAAGCCTCATGTGCCGGTGGACAGTTTTAAAAGAGACTTCATCCCCTTTCAGTTGCAGTCAAAAAATTCAGTCTATAAATGACATCAAGAATTTTCAAAGATGTCAATATCCACACAGAAAAGCCATGATATCGCTGCCCCTTGCTCTTTATCACTCTTTAGCCCTTTATTTTCTCTCAGATTCTTTACTTTTTAAAATGTATTTATTCCTTTCTTCTATGAATGAGAGAAAGAGAGACAGCCCCCCTAACAGGGTCCACCCCTAGCCTTCAGCCAGCGCTGGATCATGGGCAAGTGTGTGCCCAGCACACTCTAGAGGTTTCTGAACCGAAACCAGAAGGCTTTCCATATGGGGTTGCCTCAGAGTGTCATTGTTCTATTCCTGTGCCATGGTCTGGCCCCCTTCCATTTTATAGTACTTTTCTAATCACTTAATAGATGCTTCCCATATTGTTCATCACAACAAAAACATCATTCTATTCACTTTGAATAAAACGTCTCTAGTACCTACAATAGTGCAAGAGACATATTAGTTATTTAACATGCTTCTTTTGAATAAATGAAAATTCTCATTTTTGTTTTGTAAGAAGACCAAAAAATGTGGAGGCTTAGAGATACTAAGAAACCTACCCAAGGACACATAGACAGTGATGCCGCAGAGTCGTTCACTTTCCCCTAGTGTTAACCGTGTTAACTGACAGATAAACCCTCCCACAGAATTACTGCTGTATTTCAGAGAACACATAGTGTAGCTATCTAATATTCACTACGTACATTAAATCCATTGAATGTTTCTCATCCATACGTAATATGTAATGTGAAAGAAGGATGTCTTGAAAGGGAAGAATTGCAGGGAAAAAAGAAAAAACTCTAGAATGACTTTTAGGCCTTTATTTTATATGCACTCTGATGTAAAGAGTGGTCACTGAGCGTCAACACAGGTTAAATAGCAACCATGATGGGCTTACTATCTGGGAAGATTGTTTAATGATGATGATGATAATGACGATGACAACAATAACAGAGAACATCTGGGAAGCACTGTCTATGTGCTCAGCACTGTTCTAGGCATACAAAGTTGTCACTAGCTTACGTCATCCACCTAGAAATCCTACAACGTATGTACTATTATTATCCCCTCTTTACTGATAAGGAAACAGAGAAGTTAGATAATTTGCCCAAGGACATAAATTCAACTGTATGTAGTAGAGCTAAGATTCAAACTCAGGCTAGCTTGAAAGTCTGTGTTTAATTAAGCACTATACTCTCTCACCTTGTTAAAGTCTGTCTTCAATTAACAAGTGATTTGCAAGTGGGTTGAACTTAAAGAAAATTGAAGACTGTATGTTTCATTGAATAATTAATGTTAAGGAATACTAATTAAAGCATCAGTGTCCCCTTAGAAGAAGATTTCCTAGGATCAGCAGTTGGCGTAATGGCTATGTTGCTGGACTCCCATGTAGTCGACCATGGTTCAAGTCCCAGACCTGGTGGCTTAAACTCACGCCAGATGAATGTACGTGCGTGCCCAAGATCCCAAGAGGAGAATGGTGGAGAAGGGATTTCATCGTGGCCATTCCCCTTGGAAGGTGATTTCTCTCTTTCTGTCTCTCTGTCTCCCTCTGTCTTTCTGGCAAGCACACCAGGCTTATAGCAAAACCCTCTCAAAAAAAAAAAAAAAAAAGATTGCCTAACACATACCAATAGGTTCATTCTGTTCAGCATTTACATCACTTGAATGAACATACGAAGGCATGCTCACCCAGTTTGCTGATGACACCAACTTGAGAGACTCTTTAAAGGTGAGGAATGACATAACTTCAAAGGAATTTGTGTAGCAAAGTCACTGGAAGGAAAGTGACAAAGTATTCAAAGGACAAAGAAGCTTCTCTTCAATTCTCCACTAGCCTTTCTGATCTCTTCCTCCTCCTCCTTTAGCCCCGCTTCCTTTTTCCTTTTCCTTCTCCAGGCTACAGCCTGTGTTATGGCCTATTGACAAACTGCCACTTGCATGAGGTTTGCTGTAGTAGGGGATTACAAGGATGGTGACCTTTCTGTCCCTTGCTCCCTTCTGAATACTGAACAGTCTTGCTATTACCAAAATGGATAAAATAAAACAGCTAAGGCAAACTATCTAATTCCCTACCATCTCATGAGACCTTTGAAATCACCCTATTCTATTTCCGTGGAAGGCAACTACTCCTACGTCATCCACGTTAATATTTAATGCTTGGTTGAGTTAAACGCGTAGTTACAAAGAGCACCAATTCTTGGTAGTTCCCATTTGAAAGTAGAAGGGTGACTCACCCGGCTTTCCTCTTCCTGTAAACACGCTTAGTGCAAAACACTTGAGCGCTGTGTGTTTTGAAAGTCTCTAACCTCCCGATGTTCCTGCCTGATAGGGGAGGATTACCGGCTAAAGCCATATAACATTGGGTTGAGAACAGCCTTGCGATTGGAAGGGGAGTTGTACGTTTCCTGTAGACAGGTGAAGCCTCCTTGGCGTCGGGCTTGGGCTGCGCCCTCTGCTGGCTCCCGGCCTGCCCCCGCCTGCCTGCGGAGCTCCCTCCTCCAGGACTGGAGTTGAAGAGAGCATTAAGTGGAAAATAAATGAAAAGGAAGTGGTTAATGAGTTCCGGAAATTCTGCCATTTCCCAACCGAGGCCAGCGTATCTAGTAGAGCTCTTCACCCCGCCACATCTGCCCTGACCACCTGACCCTGGTCCTTCGCCATTAGAGAAAAAAAAAAATTAAAAAGCTCAAGTTCCATTGTGGACCACAGAGACGTTTGTTAGAACTGATAGTTCTCTGGATTCGATATTGACGTGAGGGAGCGAGGCATCTAAGCTGCCTTCAACAAACAGCATCCTTTGTTGATGCTTCTCCGTGCCTAAAGCAGCTCATTTGTTACAGTGCCTGGGAACTCTGTCGTTGAGCTCATTTCTAAAGAAAGAGGAAGGAGGACACTGGAAAATGTTTCCTCTCGGGCAGACATGCCGATGAAAAGTTGCTTGGTGCACGTCCAGATTTCTGTCTCTTGCTGAATTTTTAATCTTGTTTCTCTTGGATGCGCCCCACCTCTCTGGTTTTGACCACTGATGCATGCGGAGGGGTTATTCTATTCTGAAACTATAGATTTTGTTTGAAAGGGGCAGACACTGCACCTGGAAAAACTGGCTAGAGAAACAGCGGCTCCGTTTTATTAACTCCCTAAGCACAGTCTCTATTCTTTACAGCTTTCTTGAGAAATTGTGCTAATAATAAAACACGTTTTCAGTGAGCAATTATAGTTCACAGACTTTTCCTTGCTTTGCTGAAAAGGCATTACTTTCAAATGGATGCCAAATAGTAAAGCTGAGCATTCAAATAGCAAAGGGGGGAGTTAGATGGTGTCTTAGAACTACCTAAATCACTCCTGTAATCTGCAATGTGGAAAAGGGAGTAAATGTCCTCATACAAAATTCAGAAGAAATACTGAGACAATATCTCCCCTAGCAACAGCTGTTTTAGAGGTTCTAGCATGATTAACAAGCGTCTGTTTCATCCTTTCCTTTGTTTAAAATCAGACCATAGCCTGCTAAATCAGCAGGTCAAAAGAGTGCAAAGACTTCCACAAAAGAAAAATGTGATTTCTGTGCATTTATTTTTCTGATGAGTTCAAGTATTTGCCATATTGTTCATCTGCTGTTAATTAATTACTAGCTAACTATGATTAAGTGAAGAAGCTGATTGCTTTAGAGTATCCAAAACTATTAGTATAATCAAGATGCTCTATCTTCATTAATAATTACATCAACTAATTGACTAGGATAAATTTCAATGCCATAATGAAATATACTGTCTTTATGCAATCCATCATGACATTTGATTTTTGAGATGCTTGCATTTTTCAAGATGGAGTGCTCTGTGTAAGGGAGGAGGAGATAGCAGAGAAGGTAAGCAATGGCCCTCTGACCTTAACAAACACCAACAGCTTCAGACTCCACGGGCTGCCCTGGAGCTAGAAAGCTCTTCAGAGATCTGCTGAGTCTTAATATCTCACATTGATCAGCTCCTGGATGTGGCCTGCCTCAGGCAGAGGGCATGACACCATGCCCAACCGAGGACTGATACCTGAAGACTTTCTTCCAACAGCTAAGAGAGTAATCTCTATAATCCAGCAGAGAGATGGCTGGGAGAGGTGGGGGCACATGTAGCTCATCACATCATCCACATTGTAAGTACATATGCATACAATCTAACACTCATTATCTTTTCAATAGAAGACATAGAGGACTGGCACTATGCCTAGTGGCTAGGGTACTTGGATCACACATGGCTGATCACACAGCCCAACCTGGTAGCTTGAGTAACACACCAGGTGTGTTGCATGCCCAAAACCCCAAAAGGAGGGAGAGAAATAGAGGAAAAGGAACTGTGCCGTGACTATTCCTTTTGGGGGAGAAAATGCTTTCTCCTCTCCCTCTTTATCGCTCTGGCAAGCATACACACACTCTATAAATAAAAAAAAAAAAAAAAGAAAGCAAGACATAGAAATTGGAGACTTTAACACCCAAACTAAACCCAATTAATATTATACAAAAATGACTAAACATTTTTGTGCTAGAAATAAAACATTGGCTCAGAATCATAATATCTAGAAGTTGTTTAATGTATCTGAATAAAGAACAAATTTCAACTTAGTGAATTTTCATGAAAATAAATGAAATTACCACTACTGAGATGAAAAAGATTAAAATATAATTACTCAAAGCATGTGGAAATTAAAATATTTTCTGTGTTAGTTTCTAAAGCAAACTCTCATGCAGAGGTTATTTTAATTATCTACATGTGCTTAACTTGATAAATACACTTTCTATAAATGTCCTGCAGTAATACACTGTTGGTTGTAGTAATTATTATTTTAGAGTCCACCAAAAAGTTTGATATGCAAACATTTTATCTCATTTTTGAATTTTTATAGAGTTCATTATTTAAAAATCACTGGTACCATTATTTGATAGCAATAAATTGTGAACATTTAAAAGCATTGGGAGTTTACATATAAAACTTTTTTCTAAAGAAACATTTTATAAAGGTTGAGCATAATATTTTGAATCATAAACTTGAATCAGTCATCATTTAAGTGATAAGATTAAGACTGTATATATAAATATGTATATAATTAAATTGAAAAGTCAATGATATGTGATTAGTGTATAAATTGCATAGTGATATTTTTTAAAGTCCTGAATTAAATGTGTAACATTCGTAAGCTCCAGGAAGCCCTGGCAAGGGTCGACATCTGTTTCACTTACCGCTGAATCTCTGGACCTTAACAAAGCATCTGACTTGTATAGCAGACCCTTGGCAAACATTTGGGAATGTTGAAAGAATTATAAATCTCAGTTTTTTAAAAAACTGTAAATTGATTTCCTTTTCCAAACCTGAAGGAACCTGGTTCATAGTTGATTTTTAACTTTTTGGTTAAAAAGTTTAAAACAAACTTTTTTAAATAACAAACTTGAACTTACCTATTCAGATAGGTAGTTCATGCTTTAATTTTTTTTAATTATTTTACAAATTGGGAAAGATCCTCTTTTCCCTTAAAAACAAAACATTGAATGCCATTGTAGAAATAGCAAAATGAAGTCAAATTCCAATTGTAGTGTCATGTTACCTAGCAAACATACTAAACAGCATGTTTTGGAAAAAGAGCTATTAAAATTTTATCAGCAGGTTTGAGAAAAAGACTATCTAGAAGTTTCAGCTCTTTGCTGTACACCTGTTTACTTCTACATTTCTCAGAATGATTTAGAATCCAAATGAACTTCTCCCAAAATGAGGAGGAAAAAAATCAAAGTAAAAATACAGAATGTGTATACAAATAGAATTGCCAAAGCTAGTCATGTTATTACAAATCACCAAGATATACTCAGAGTGAACATAACTCTAAAAAGTCGCAAATATGTTTTGCCAATTTGAAAGTACCAAGATCCAACCACCCCCAAGTCTTAAGTACTATAGTTACTACACATTTCTCTAGAAATAGAAACATAGCCACTCTGTATTTATGTTTTATTAGTGGTTAAGTTTTGGAAGCCATGCCAACAGTATTCCAGAAATGAAAAAAAAAAAAAAAAAAGAAAGAAAGAAAAAAAAAAAAGATTCTGTATGAATCATCTGTTATGAGCTTCCATAAATCTACATCATTACCAAAATGTGACCAAAATTGCTATATAAATACCCAAGAATTGGAACAGAGGAGAGAAATGGGATATTATGTCAGAATTCAATTAGTTCTAATATGGTAGGAAAGTCACATTCAACTGGGAATCCATGAGAAGTTTTGTTTTGTTTTGTTTTAAATGTGGGGTTTTGTTGTGGTTGTTAATGATAGGCCAGCTCAAGCCTAGGCTGATGCAGAAGATCCAAGGCACAGGCTCGCACCCAGTACTGCAGCAGTGTGTAGTGATTTTCTCCTTCCCCAACACCCACTTCGAGGGTTAACTTTAAGTAGTCAGTACTTTTAGAAATGAAGACAAGAATATCACCCTTTTTAATCATAATCCTCCAAAGAATGACTTTCCATTCATTTCTAATATACATTGGCCTAACTTTCCTTTAGGAACTTTTCAGCCAAATTATATTTAGGAGTAGAGTTTGGGATACAAATCAGCATCTCATTCTCTTGAGCCTATATTTCAACATTTTTCTAGCATTTTACTCTGAATTTGTTTCACAGATTTTTACTAAACAATACTTTTAGAGAAAACTACCCTAGATATTCAGGTAGCAACTATATAGAATTCCCACTAATTAGTTACCTAGTACTTAGTTAATCTACTAACAATCTAATACTGGGGCCAGCAGGTGGTATGGTGGTTAAGGGCACTGGACTCCAACATGGCCGACTGTGGTTTGCATCCCAGACCTGGCAGCTTGCTTTCTCACTTTAGCTCTCTCTCTCCCTTTCTCATTCTGTCCATCTCTGGTCAAATTAAAATGAGTAAATAAATAAAAGTCTGAAGCAATTTTCTAAGAAACAAGTTTTTAAGCACAATTAATTAGCTCAATTCTGAAACCAGAACATTAGTGAAAATGTGGTTGAACTACATATTAAAGGATAATTTTCAATAGTGTATAGTAAGATTGAAAAGCCTAGTTAAGGGACCAGCAGTTAGCGTAATGGCTATGTTGCTAGACTCCCACGTAGTCGACCGCGGTTCGCGTCCTGGACCCGGTGGCTTAAAACTCACGCCGGGCACGTGTGCGTGCGCACCCAAGATCCCAAGAGGAGAATGGAGGAGAAGGGATTGCGGCGTGGCCATCCCCCTGGGGGGGGGTGATTTCTCACTTTCTATCTCTCTGTCTCTCTCTGTCTGGCGAGTGCACACGCCCTATAGCAAAAACTTCTCAAAAAATAAAAAGCCTAGTTAAGACAAAAACTGTTGAGCACTTCACACACGTGTGTAAATTCTGTCATGGTCTGGATTTTACAGATGTTAAAATCAAAGATCAAAAGAGTTAGAGGAAGTGGAAGGAGGCTTTTCAAAGCAATCAAGGCCCACGTGTCATTTTGGAAATGAGAAGAATTTTGATTTAGCAACCTAATCTACTTTCTGAGTATGGAGCATGCAAGAGGCAAGGAGTGGAAATCCACAAAGAAATCAAGGGAAAAACACAGAAATTCTAAATCTGAATGAGAATCTACAGAAACTGAAGAGCAACAGTGGGTTTCTGGTCAACCAAGCACATCTGCAGGCTTTCCAGCAACCTCACCAAAGGAGGAAAATGAATAAGATCTGTGAAGGATGACAAAGCTTCTTATCCAAGGGAGAAGACACAATGCAGTGACAGCCTACAGCCTCAGAAAAAGATGCCAATTCCCTCATTACCCTCTAAACTGCTCCCAGTCAACTGGCTTCACCAAAACGTTTTGTGGGCTTGGTACCAAAAATTAGGTGCATACAGGAGACTGTGTGCTTATGCTCATCCAAACTGAAAGGATATTCTTAGTGTAGCAGAACAGGTCAGGACTGAGATATCATTACAAACAAAATTAAAGCTGGACAGAAGGAAAGCATCTGTAGAAAGTCTTGAGGAAAGGATGTGTTCTGAAAGGACTAATGCTATGGAAGTGGCTCCTCCACCTACAGAGGTTTTGCACAACCCCAAAGAGTCTGCAGTTCTTCTTGAGGGAGTTAATACAGGTAAGGTGTTGACCTCCTGGGCCAGAATTTCATCTGTGCCTGGGAAGATGGAGGCAGCAAAATCAGAGGCCTAAGGTGTCAGGTAGTATGTGGTCCATGGGAGAAGTCTCCTAGCAATCACAATTGTTGGGCTCACCTGCAGTTTAGTGCTGGGAAAACCTAGGTTCCTGAGGAACAAGTTCCTGAGTGCACTCATTCTCCCTACTTCCAGCATGCAATTTCCCACCCCCGCACCTGGAGGACAGTATGTTGTGCCCAAAATATGCTCAAAGGAACAAGGTCTTAATGAAAAGTCTATGGTGGGATTAGAATACCAGGAAAAGGACACATCTATGGTTGCAATTAATGTTAGAAAAGTTGGACAGTCAGTGCTACAGTGCCCTAGACAGCTGAACTCTGGTCCTCCACGCTGGCCAAGCTCCCTGCTGCTCATGGGCCATACAGACTGGTGGGATGCAGATGTTACCCTTGGAGCCCGCAAGAGGCAAGGAGTGGAAATCCACAAAGAAATCAAGGGAAAAACACAGAAATTCTAAATCTGAATGAGAATCTACAGAAACTGAAGAGCAACAGTGGGTTTCTGGTCAACCAAGCACATCTGCAGGCTTTCCAGCAACCTCACCAAAGGAGGAAAATGAATAAGATCTGTGAAGGATGACAAAGCTTCTTATCCAAGGGAGAAGACACAATGCAGTGACAGCCTACAGCCTCAGAAAAAGATGCCAATTCCCTCATTACCCTCTAAACTGCTCCCAGTCAACTGGCTTCACCAAAACGTTTTGTGGGCTTGGTACCAAAAATTAGGTGCATACAGGAGACTGTGTGCTTATGCTCATCCAAACTGAAAGGATATTCTTAGTGTAGCAGAACAGGTCAGGACTGAGATATCATTACAAACAAAATTAAAGCTGGACAGAAGGAAAGCATCTGTAGAAAGTCTTGAGGAAAGGATGTGTTCTGAAAGGACTAATGCTATGGAAGTGGCTCCTCCACCTACAGAGGTTTTGCACAACCCCAAAGAGTCTGCAGTTCTTCTTGAGGGAGTTAATACAGGTAAGGTGTTGACCTCCTGGGCCAGAATTTCATCTGTGCCTGGGAAGATGGAGGCAGCAAAATCAGAGGCCTAAGGTGTCAGGTAGTATGTGGTCCATGGGAGAAGTCTCCTAGCAATCACAATTGTTGGGCTCACCTGCAGTTTAGTGCTGGGAAAACCTAGGTTCCTGAGGAACAAGTTCCTGAGTGCACTCATTCTCCCTACTTCCAGCATGCAATTTCCCACCCCCGCACCTGGAGGACAGTATGTTGTGCCCAAAATATGCTCAAAGGAACAAGGTCTTAATGAAAAGTCTATGGTGGGATTAGAATACCAGGAAAAGGACACATCTATGGTTGCAATTAATGTTAGAAAAGTTGGACAGTCAGTGCTACAGTGCCCTAGACAGCTGAACTCTGGTCCTCCACGCTGGCCAAGCTCCCTGCTGCTCATGGGCCATACAGACTGGTGGGATGCAGATGTTACCCTTGGAGCCCCAACTGTGCCTGTGGCTTCACAGGCTGGGGTACAGAGATTCTTATGTTTAAAAATGGAAAAGACTTTCACAAATTACCATGAAGTCCAGTTAATAAAATGAAAAAGTTGTCCCCACTACCAAATGTCTGTCCTTCTGAAATATTGTAGAAAGGGCTTCAACAGTTCTTTGAAGTGGGAACTTCTTCAGTGATGCATTGTGGAGGAGTCAGGACAAGAAACTGATTTGCTTCTGTGTTGGATTTTCCTCCTCAGGATACTGATTATTCAGGAAATGCTGCATTCTGATTATAAACTTAATAAATGTAAATATTTTAAATAAAAAAAACCTTAGGTTGGGACCAGCAGTTAGCATAATAGCTATGTCGCTGAACTCCCATGTAGCTGACCGCAGTTTGAGTCTCAGGCCCGGTGGCTTAAACTCACTCCAGGTGCGTGTGTGTGCGTGCCCAAGATCCCGAGAGGAGAATGGAGGAGAAGGGATTGCAGCATGGCATCCCCCTGGCAGGGTGATTTCTCGCTTTCTATCTCTCTGTCTTTCTGGCAAGCACACGCGCCCTATAGCAAAAACCTCTCTAAAAAAAAAAAAAAAAGTTAGGTTATTTGTCTATGAATCTACTGCTTGTAAATTGTAGCCTTATCTAAATGCAACTCCAGAGCCCACTTTCTTATACAGCAGTTACATAACAGAGAATCTCTCTCTCTCTCTCTCTCTCTCTCTCTCTCTCTCTCTCTCTCACATACACACACACACACACACAGAGTCAACCACTTTTAATAAGTTGTATTTACATTATTCTGGAATTTCAAAAACTAGCAGGTCAAACTATCTTTCATTGACACATGCAATTTCATAGCAAGAAGAGGCTATAAGTGTGTGGCATGGTGTAATAATGTGAAACAGAGTATGAGTAATATTTGTGCTAAGTAATCTGGAATAAGAACTATATGGAGGTCAGAAAGCAAAGTAGTAACGTACAGTAGACTAGTAAGAAAATATTCCTCAGGGGCAGAAGATTTGAACTGTATCTTGAGTGAGATTTGGACAGTCATATTTGAGAAGGGAGAATATTCCCAGCTGGAAGAAAACCACACAATTAGCTTTTAGTATGATAAATAAAAACTACAGTGGAATATCTTAGTTGTATAAAATGAAAATAGCACATAACGTGGTACATAGCACCATACCAAAGCAATTAATATCAAATGCACCTAAGGTTATCTATTGGGTTGTCATAAAAGTCATGATGCATTTTTATATAGAAAAATATGTCAAGATTTTCCCAATGACCTAATATTTTGACTAACACTAATAACTAAATTAAAAAATGAGGTGTTGGAATACTGTATGATTCTGTGTCTGTGAAATTCAAGAACAGGAAAATCTCAGCTACTGGGATGGAAGTCAGTGTTGGTGACTACCTGTGGACAGGAGAACACTGACTAGGAAGGAACACAAGGAGACCGTCTGGGCTAAAAATACTCTGTCTTGATTGAGGTGGTGAGTACACAAATGCTTATATAAATTCACTGAGTTCTACATTTAAGATCTGTGTGCTTACAGGGTCAGCAGATGGCATAGTGGTTACATTGCTGGACTCCCACATGGCCGATCATGGCTCAAGTCCCACACCTAGTGGCTTAAAACTCACACCAAGCGTGTGTGTACATGCCTAAGATCCCAGGAGAAGAATAGAGGAGAAGGGATTGTAGCATGGCCATCCCCCTTTGGGGGTGAATTCTCACTTTTCCTCTCACTCTCTCTGTCTCTCTCAAGCAAATGTGCACACCCTAAGGCAAAAACCTCTACCCCCCCAAAAACATTTTGTGCACTTACAATCTTACTATTTATGAATTATACCTCATTAAATAAGTAAATAAAGAAGCAGGGTTATTTAGTATAATATAAATTAAGCATTAGAAAATTCTTTCAAGGCTACCTATCCCAACTCTAGCCATCACAGATAAGCAAGTAATGCCAAACAGATTCAGAGACTTTCCCAATGTTACATGGACATTAAGGGCTGGCATGGATTGACGGGGCCATGTAGACAACACAAACTGGTAAAGAGGCTGTCTCCCATGGCCTGGCTGGGAAGAAAGGGCAAGACAAGGCCAGCGGTTTACTAACTCTCCTTGTGTCATTTTACTGGCCTATAGTTCATTTCTCTGCCGTGAGTTTTACTGTTATTAAGAGTAAGATATACCAACCATTACCATAAAGCCAATTAGTGATCTTGTAGGAATGTGGTTCCCTAAGACTGACACGAGGACCAGGAAGTTTAAGACTCCCCCACCTGTCTGTTTTTAAGCCAAAATTAACATATAGATTAAGTTAGTATACACCAAATTAGCATTAGAAGCATATGTAGACTAAGTTAGTTTAAGGCTAGCCCTTGTTAAAGCTACAGGCCAAAGTTAACTCACACTAGCAAAGTCAGCACATTCACCACATAACAGAGACTCAGAGATAAAACAAAAGAACTCACTAATTGACAAGACTCAACAAACAAAATGCAGGAACCCACAGATTTATTAGAGGAAAAAGCCTGGATGGGACAACAGAATAAACAAAGCTGAGGGCTCCACAGAAAGATTAACCATTTTAGCTGGGAGCTCTTATCTAAAGCAACAGGTAGCTTTCAACTACAAAGAGTTTCTCATCTATGTGCTGTTGACCATGAAAAACTGCTAATAAAACATCCTGTGTTGTCTCCGGAGCTACAAGATCATCTTCCTTTCCCATATAAGATCATAGACTCACCCTCTATTGTTGTAATGTATAGATAGTCCATATATTAACTGTGTCTTTACTTAGCAAGACAAGATTTCCATCTAGGTTGTTGTAACCAGCAACTTACCGCCCTGGCCTGGGACTGAAGTTATCAAACATCCTGCAAGCCCCCTCTTCAAAAGACTCTTCCCAGTAATCAAGATCTAAGGAGAAGATACAGCAGACAAATGGACTTCCTCATCCTGAGAACTGATTGATTTTTACCTGATCTGACAAGACAAACAGCATGTTTTATAATTATTGCTTCCATGCTTTGTATAACCTGTTCCTTAAAGTAAATCTTTTACTGCCCCTCACCCATTTACTTGCATGTATCACATATTCAATAAAAAGGCACGATGATTGCTAGCAGTGGTCACTCCTCAGAGAGCGATCTTTGAGGGGTGTCCGGCATAGGACGTGCATGAGAACGCATCGAGGCCTCTGTCTTCTGTTCACCTTCGCTGCCTCCGTCGAGATAACCCACGCACACCGAGGCTGGTCCCCGACAATGGATGACTGTTATTGCAAGCTTTTCCATCCTTTGGCCATATCTCCACAATAAGTTCATGTGCCACATATTTCTAAAAGAATCCCCAGATATGTCATTGAATTCTTAATAATATTTGTTTACCAGTTTCCAAATTTCTGCTTGCATTTGGTCACATATTTTATTTTGACATCTCTAAACTGATTATTGTCATCTCTTTTTTTTATCTTTTTTTGAGAGATTTTTGTTATAGGGCACGTGCACTAGTCAGAGACAAAGAAAGACAGAAAGACAGAAAGCGAGAAATCAGCCGCCAGGGGCATGACCATGCTGCAATCCTGTCTCCTTTATTTTCTCCTCAGGATTTTGGGCATGCGCACATATGTGACTCATGTGAGTTTCAAGTTGCTGAGTGCAAGACTCGCATCTCGGTCAACAGTGTGGGAGTCCATCACTGTAACCATTCACACTATCTACTGGTCCCACAATCTTTTATTCTTCTTACCTTTCATAATTTTCTTCCTATAATCAAACATACTTTCTCTAAAGGTGTTATTATACATGTACAAATACAATTGTACCCATCTCATAGAAATGTACTAATTGTACCTACTCTCAGATTACAAAAGAATCTCATCCATTCCTGAAGAAGAACTTTGCCAGAGTTATTTTGTAGCTCTATCACCCTTGTTTCACATACTTAGTCTCCTTCTTTTGCTCTATAGATAAAAAAGGAAACAATGTAGAACTCTGTGTGGATGACATTTGTTTACATAAATTTGTCCTCCCCTATCCTTTTCTCCAATTTACCTACCACTCATTAGAATAGCTGTCCTCCTTGGCATTCCCTACCCTACCCTTAACAAACACCCTCCCACTATTCTCAACTACTTTTGAGACCTTGACAATGAAACGTGCTTAAGAGAAAACTGCGAAGTGTTTTTCCTTTTATTGTAATTTTATTCCAAGAGCTCCCAAAACACATTCTCTGCAGTTTACACCTGGTACACAAGCATCTTTTTAAAAATAGGGGTCTCATTACCTAGATATTGAATATGTCTAGTTTTGTTGCAAAGCTGTAGGCAAGTCCACATGCCATAAATGGATTACCTGCAGAACAGTGCCACGGCATATTCGTAAACAGCTGCAAAATAGCCAAGTACATATATTCCTGAGATGGTTAGATGAAAGGCCTGGGCACATTTGCTCTAGATGGCTACAATCCAAGTTTCTGGTTTTTATAAGTCTATTGTTTTACCTGTAACTGGAGACGTCAAAATCTGGTGAAAGTCGCTCCTGTAATCTTCAGAACAGTTTCTAGTCAGAGGCAGCAGATGCCTGAACTTTGTTATCCACTGCAAACCTTTTCAGGGCCCAATTTGGTTGCTATTCCTCTGTGTTGACAGAAGTATGACCATTCAGATGGAGGCAGATTCAGAGACCTCAGGTCCATAGAAGCCTGGAAAATCCTATCATCACTCTAGATAAGTTGTGCCAGATTTCTTTCATCTGCCTCTTCAGATCTGCTTTCTACCCTGATGATCCATCTGCTCTGTGTCCCAGGAGGCTAACTTGAATGAACCTTTTCAAAGAATTCCCTTGCCCTCTGGCTTTGCGTGAGGTTGGCCAATGGAGAGTGCCAGTAAGACATTGGAGGAAGAAGAGGAATGAAGTCTGACTTCATTTTGAGAGGCTCCTTGAAAGGAGGATCCCTCAGCTTGCTACATCCCTCGAATGAAGGTCATTTTCGTATAGGTTACTCATTCCACACAGTCTGCTGTGCCTTTAGATTCTATCAACACTTCTTCCCTCACTCCTTCAGGCCTAGGAATAATAGCAGGAGCTCCACCAGCCCTGAGTCTCAAACTTCCCACATGTTTTCTCCATACCCTGTCCACATCTTTTCAAATGTCATCTTCATTACACTCTCTTAAATCACCCAATTTAATGTGTTATTTTGTTCAGGGACCCTGACTGATAATTGAGTTCTATTGAACCAGTGAAAGCCACATTAGAAATGTGGTCCCTCTTGAAACAACATCAAAAGAAGTTTGCTTTCCTTCTTCTCTCCCCTCTACTCACTTCAAGCAAGCAATAGTAGAGTATTAAAAGAATATCAGACCATTGCATCAACCAGATTGCCAATCCCAACTCTCTTCCCCAAAAATCTCTTGCTAATAACCGCCTTATACAAACTGGAGTGTTTAATCTGCTCCCAATAAAATGACTGTGACATATTACAAAAGTGTCTGAAACTTTGTTTGAGAGGAAATGACTTTAAATCTTAAACCCCTGAGGTTAAGTAATGTGTCAGTTGTTCAATCTTCTCTATGTAGTAGAATTTATGAACTAACTCCTGATGGTGATGATGAGTGAGAAAGGGAAGCCCTGCTGATAATTAAACTGCACTTTCCCAATAGAACAGCAACAATGTTTCCAATTACACAGGACAAGGCCAAAAGAAAAATAATTATAGAATGACATCTCTAAGGTCACATTATAGCTACAAAGCACTAACACCTTCTGCTTCCTAACAATGACATCCCAGCCCCACTTCATTCCTTTGCCTGCCAGAGATCACTGAGGTGCTCAGTTGCTGAGCTCCCTTTGCTCCTTGACAGCATCAGTGGAAAGCTGGTGACCACTTCGCGAAGCCCTCCTGAAAACCATTCAGCACCACCTCTTTGCCCTGTACAAAGCCCCTCCCAATCTCTTACTGGGATACCCCACAATCCCTTCTGCAGTATGTTCCTCCTTGCCAAGGCAAGCCAAATAAATGTCACTCCCAGTATCATGGGACCATCAGGCATGGAAAACAGGAGCAGATGCTTCACTTGTACTCTCTTGAACCCTTTATTTTTATGCACACACTCTCTTTCTCTCACAGTGTGTGCTTTCACTTACAACAGCCAGTACACTCTTACCTATTTACACAAAGTGCTTTAACTGCCTGGAGATTTACAGTTCTCCCAGGGGGTATCCCTTAACAACATCTGAGGGAAGCAGAACTTTAACTACTCCATCTTTCTCACACCAATCGAGACAACTCTGAGAAATAACTGACATTCTTTTCAGAACCCCTTGTGAGACTGAGCCAAAGTTATCCTCTGCTGGACGTAGCTCGCTAACACATCTCTGTGCTTCCTTTTCCTCACTAGTCTAGCTTCTTCACTCCCAGTTACTTGTTTTGTTTGTTTGTTTGTTTCTCTGGAAACTTTACCATGATTCTACCCTCATACTCTTCTTCTGAAGAATACAAACGATGACAAATGACAACCCAACACAAATAAGACATTAATTCAATGAAGGCTTTTGAGGGAAGCGGCCATCTCACCTAAGACTTAAATAATGTGTAAGAGTTGGGCAAGGATAAAGGCAAGGAATGGCACAAAAGGCCAAGGAGATAACTGAGAAAAGGAAATAATGCAGGTTAAGGGTAGGGACACAGAGAAAGAAGTCCATGAGTCATGCCATATGCTGCTGAGACATCAAATATGGGCCCTGGGGTCTGGTCAGTGGTTCTGTGAAGGCTAGATCTAGGTAAAAGTCTACTACAAAAGTTGCACAAAAAAGTTCACACACACACACATATATATACACACACACATATATATACACATATATGTGTGTGTGTGTATATACTAATACATGAATATATACTATATATACACATATAAATATGTATACATGTATACATATGTACACATACATATATACATGCATGTATATTAAAACATGTGTATATATGATATATCAGAATATATGTATGTGTGTGTGCGTATATATACACATATATATATGTATATATATATGGTTCCCTGAAGTAGAATAGAGGCTGGAAGAGACAAATTCAAGAAATAAATAAGAAGTACAATTGTCTGGCCAGATGAATGTGGATGCTAAAGGGGAGAAGAGAACCACAAAGAATCTACAGAGATACAAGAGGAATAGTTGGGTTGGTATACTGAAGGTTTTACTTTGGCACTCAGTGAGGTTGGGCAGCCCATGGAACTCATAGATGCCTATGTGCAGCCCAACTAGCAGCTGGAGCTACTAAGAATATGCATGTCATGGGAAATATTTGAAATAAGGAGAGTTAGGTTGTAATGCAGATTCCAAGAGCAGTTGAAGTCACTCTAGAATGTGTTTAGAGGGAAGAGCAGTGGCGTGAGGGAAAGAACGCCAGAAACTCCCATGTTTAATGTGCTGGAAAGGAACCAATCTGAGAAAGATGGACCTGAAGAGTCAGAGAGGTTTGAGGACAACTAAAGAAACACTTGTCCTATCACCAGGATGCCCTTTTTTCCCCTTTATGCAGAAATTTATGGATAATGGCAAAGGTCCAATATTTTTACACCCTGACATTTTCTCAGGGCCTGCAAACTAAATGTCCCCTGACTTGGACAAAATGCAGCTCTTCTGTTCAAAGTCTAGCTAGAACGAGGAACTGGAAGGACCACCCAGTGATTTCTGTGAATAGGCAGGCAGGTCCTATGCCCTGAGACAATGGGCAATGCATTTGCGTGCTAGCATGCATGGACGCAAACTAGCCCATTTCCTAATATTTTACACTTGGCTGTGAAGACCCAGCTTTCTCTTTAGCATCTTTTTAAAACAAAGGGGGGACAAATTCCACAGAAGAATCATATGCCCTGAGAAGGCTCAGAAATTGCCTTCCTCCCTATCATCAAATTAGCTTCTTGTCAAATTGAGTTATGACAGAAACACATCAGAACTCTGGAGAAATAAATACATAATGAGAGAAGTAGGCTAGTGTTAAAATTATTCTAACAGAAACAGAAGTTAACGATATAAATTAAAACAAAACTGCCACTGATCTAGTAAATGTATGTACGACAGAGGTTATCCTTTACTGAGGGCTTGCTCTATGCCAGTCATTGTGCCTGATCTTTTTTCCATATTTTTTCATTTAATATTCAAAAGAATGCTTTGAATATAAAATTATATAATCCATTTTTAAAAATAAGGCAAATGAGGTTAAATAAGACTCCAAGGTCATATAATCCACCAGTCCTCCAACCAGGTATATATCCAAAGAAAATAAAACAGTATGTTAAAAAAAGTATCTGCGGGACCAGCAGTTAGTGTAATGGCTATGTCACTGGACTCCCATGTAGTTGACTGCAGTTCGCGTCCCAGACCTGATGGCTTAAAACTCATGCCGGGCGCATGTGCGTGCGTGCCCAAGATCCCGAGAGGAGAACAGAGGAGAAGGGATTGCGGCGTGGCCATCCCCCTGGGGGATGATTTCTCGCTTTCTGTCTCTCTGTCTCTGTCTGTCTGGCAAGCACACACACCCTATAGCAAAAATCTCTCCAAAAAAAAAAAAGTATCACTTTTCATAATAGCCTGTCTAGATATGAAAATAGCCTGAGTAGCCATCAACAGATGAATGGATAAAGAAATCATGGTACTTATATACAATTGAATACTTAGCCTAAAAATAGAAAGAAAAAGAAGAAAGAAAGAAATAAGAGAGGGAGAGAGGGAGGGAAGGAGGGAGGGAGGGAGGGAGGGAGGGAGGGAAAGAAAGAAAGAAAGAAAGAAAGAAAGAAAGAAAGAAAGAAAGAAAGAAAGAAAGAAAGAAAGAAAGAAAGGAAGGAAGGAAGGAAGGAAGGAAGGAAGGAAGGAAGGAGGGAGAAAGAGAAAGAGAAAGAAAGAAGAAAGAGAAAGAAAGAAAGAAAACTGCCATTTCTAACAAAATGGATGAATCTGGAAGACATTATGCTAATAGCTAATTAAGCAATTAGTCATTGACTCTGCTAAGTGAAATACACTCGACAGGAAGACAAGTTCTGTATAGTCTCACACGTAGAATCTAAAAACCTCAGCACCACAAAGCAGAGAGTAGAACAGTGATTGCGGAAGAACTGGGGAATAACAAAATGGGGAGATTGTCAAAGGGCGAATACTTTCAGTTTGAGAGCCACAGGTCCTGGAGGTGTAAGTTAGAGTGGTGATTTTGGGTGTGTCTGTGGATTTGACTGTGGTAATTGTTACACAATGTACAGGTACAAGTCATCATATTACACATCTTGAATATATTGAATCTTTGTGCACATCTTGAATATATTCAGTGTTTGTCAATTAAGTATTTTTAAATAAAATAAGTTAAAAATATAGACCCCAAGAGTCACATAGCTAAGAAGTAAAGATCAACATGGATTTGAATCAATGCTCTTTTTCCTGGCCCTACAATCCATGCCCTTAACCACAAAGCTACACTGCTTTTTCCATTTCTCTGTCCCTGGGAACCTCGATGTTGGAAGAATTTTGAAGATAGGGACAAGTGGTACAGGTTTCAACATGAGCACACTCATGATGCACTTTTGTTTTCTTTCTGTACAGGTTCAGTTAGTAATTACAAAGCAACAAAAGAATAACATAGGAAAATCACATGTCTAGCTTTAGTTTTTATATTATGTAGACAAATATCTTCACAACTCAGCATAGTTATTCCTATGGTAGAACTTATTAAAATGCAGACAAATTTTAAAAACATGTATAAAAGCTTTAAAGATATGATGAGGTGCCAATTCAAAACAACAAATGACTATTTTATTGAGAAGGCAATGTGCGTTTATTTTAATGTTATGCAGACCAGAAAATTTTAACCTTAAGTCTCAACGGTATGATAATAAAAAAAAAATTTAATAATGTGAAGTATACACAAAGAAGGTGTTTAATAAAGGGTTATCAAAATAAGAGAAAAATTGTTCAATATACTAAAAAAGGTGATTGCATACTTTTTAAGCAATTAGTTATGAATTTGGACAAGTTGATGATGAAAGAAAAAGGTGCCAACACACAACACCGCCAGACCAGACAGAGAGCCAGTCAAGCTACTTGGAGACCGAAGTACCTGTTTCAATCATGAGCTGTGTACTTTCAGCTTCTATATCCCAACTATGAGCCTTCCTAAGGCGAGCAAGAACTTTGCATAGCCAAGGCAACCACACATTTATACTCCGGAAAGATCCATCTTATGAGAACACATTCTGCACTTTCGCCACCCTGAAGAGCCCATAACATTTTGTGGATGCATTTTATAGTCCAGAATCAGGCCCTCCTGTGAACAGAATAACTATTTAAGGAACACATCATCAGTCTGTTGTTGGCCTCCTGCTAGTGCTGGCCCTTCTTGGGTTTGGGATGACCATTTTCCGAGAATAGAAAATTTGGGCTAAATGAGAAATACACTTTAAAATTGCTTTATTGCTATGTTGGTTTTTCTTTGTAATTATGGTTAAGTTATTTTATAAAATTTGCTGCTACGATAGACTTATCATGGCAATACTGGCCTACCAATGTGTTATTCACTGGAAGAGATGGTAAATGGGCCACAGAATCTAAAACTTCTTTTGCTGAAGACACAGGTTAGGTTTTCCAGAAGCTGTTGGTTGGGTTTTCCATAGGAATTGGCCTAGAAGCAAAGCTGGATTTGAGGTGTCCTAGAAATAACATGAGAAAATGCCTTCCTAGCCTTATTTCCATCTTAAATAATGAGCAGAACTCTGTGTTGAAAGGGAATCGTTTGTATTGGACTCAAGCAGTGAAAGAGGGGAAAAGGAAAAAAACATGGAAAGACCAGAACAAAAGTAGGCAGGCTGCCTGGAAATAAATATGAATATATGCATAATAAAACACTTTTTAAACTATAGACGAAGGAAATAAGGCTCTCAAACTCTGAAGATAGGCATCAATGAGCAATTTTGCCTTATAAAGTGATATTACAGAAAGCATGTCTCCACCATCCATAATTTGAGTCAGTACTGTAATATGTTAACATCTTAAGACACTTAAAAGTTCAGTAATCAAAAAGAATGTCTTAATATCCTACATATCTATATCCCAGCCCAGTTTCTTAATTTCTCTCTGTCCTTATTGAAAATGAGATAATGAACTTGATAAAGTGTCCAGGTCAAGTGGGTTATAAATTCATGTGAATTCACCTTTACCCCCCAAATGTCTTTTGCTTCAGCTTCTGAAGTCCAAGTTCATAATCAGTAATAAAGAGAGTGTAGCAATAATTATATACATGCGATACCAGATCAAATGCCACGGAGTCTAAAGTAATAAGAATATCATTCACACCCTCTCTGAAATTTGGGTTCTACCTATTGTTACACATTTAAAGTCTTGTATACAATTCACAGTGTTTTATAAATGAATAAAGAAATATTGTAATAAAAATGCCTTAATTGATGATAAACTTAGATTACTTGCTGTAAATCATGGAGAAAAATAATATATAGACAAAAACTCCCCCTTTAAAACTAAAGCACAATTAAATATAGTGCAAGTATAATCCTAGACATGAAATAAAAGATACCAGCAAATTATAGCAAAAAAGAATTCTTGTTTGTTTCTTTTGTTTGTTTGTTCATTTTGTCACGTCATTTGAGTGAGTTTGGGGAAGCTATTTAACCTGCTGAGGTTCAAAGTCTATTTATATAAAAAACAATGCCTATTGGTCAAGAATATGATAAAAATTAAATAACATCATAGTTGGACAATCAGCTTGTTGAACACTAAAGTCACAGGTTAATAGTTTTCAAAGTGAGACGCTGCCCCACCAATTTCGGCAACACTATATCAACATTGCAAATTCTCAGGCTCTACTCTCAGACCTACTGAATCAGAAACTCTGGAGGCTAGATACAGCAAGCTGGGTTTGAAAAAAATCATCTAAACATAAAATCATTGTTTTTGAAAGATACATTCCTTTCATTTTCATCATGGAAACGCTATTATGGAGTATTAATCAACAATTCAGTTAGAAAAATATGTAATTTCTGTAGATATTTGTCATTATATGAATGTGAGATTCAAAACATTCCATATACCCAAATTAATACAACTTTTTAAAATAAGTAAAATTCAGGCCAGTAGGTGGCGTGGGGTTGGTGCTGGACTCCCACATAGCTGAACACAGTTCAAGTCCTGGAAACTGGAGGCTTGCTTTCTCATTTCCTTCTCTGTCTCTCTCTCGCCCTGTCCCTCTCTGGTCAATTATTTTTTTAAGTAAACAAATAAATAAAAGTTAAATAGAATAATTCTTAAATAAATAAATTAAATAAGTCAAATTATCAAATTACACAGTCATATGAGCATATATATATGTATATATATATA